>NW_027008116.1:0-846 GCF_036934945.1 Oncorhynchus masou masou | reverse complement strand
GCTCTGGTCAAAAGTAGTGCCCTATATACAGTAGTCACAAGCCCTGGTCAAAAGTAGTGCCCTATATACAGTAGTCACAAGCCCTGGTCAAAAGTAGTACCCTATATACAGTAGTCACAAGCTCTGGTCAAAAGTAGTACCCTATATACAGTAGTCACGAGCCCTGGTCAAAAGTAGTGCCCTATATACAGTAGTCACAAGCCCTGGTCAAAAGTAGTGCCCTATATACAGTAGTCACGAGCCCTGGTCAAAAGTAGTACCCTATATACAGTAGTCACGAGCCCTGGTCAAAAGTAGTACCCTATATACAGTAGTCACGAGCCCTGGTCAAAAGTAGTGCCCTATATACAGTAGTCACGAGCCCTGGTCAAAAGTAGTGCCCTATATACAGTAGTCACGAGCCCTGGTCAAAAGTAGTGCCCTATATACAGTAGTCACGAGCCCTGGTCAAAAGTAGTGCCCTATATACAGTAGTCACGAGCCCTGGTCAAAAGTAGTGCCCTATATACAGTAGTCACGAGCCCTGGTCAAAAGTAGTGCCCTATATACAGTAGTCACGAGCCCTGGTCAAAAGTAGTGCCCTATATACAGTAGTCACGAGCCCTGGTCAAAAGTAGTGCCCTATATACAGTAGTCACAAGCCCTGGTCAAAAGTAGTGCCCTATATACAGTAGTCACGAGCCCTGGTCAAAAGTAGTGCCCTATATACAGTAGTCACGAGCCCTGGTCAAAAGTAGTGCCCTATATACAGTAGTCACGAGCCCTGGTCAAAAGTAGTGCCCTATATACAGTAGTCACGCAGCCCTGGTCAAAAGTAGTGCCCTATATACAGTAGTCACAAGCCCT
>NW_027008115.1:0-852 GCF_036934945.1 Oncorhynchus masou masou | reverse complement strand
CTATAGAACTCTCCTCACATAACTCTCTATAGAACTCTCCCTCCACATAACTCTCCTATAGAACTATCCCTCCACATAACTCTCCTATAGAACTCTCCTACCACATAACTCTCCTATAGAACTCTCCCTCCACATAACTCTCCTATAGAACTCTCCCACCACATAACTCTCCTATAGAACGCTCCCACCACATAACTGTCTTATAGAACTCTCCCTCCACATAACTCCCCTATAGAACTCTCCCTCCACATAACTCTCCGAAGGAACTCTCCCTCCACATAACTCTCCTATAGAACTCTCCCACCACATAACTGTCTTATAGAACTCTCCTTCCACATAACTCCCCTATAGAACTCTCCTACCACATAACTCCCCTATTGAACTCTCCTACCACATAACAATCCTATAGAACTCTCCCTCCACATAACTCTCCTATAGAACTCTCCCTCCACATAACTCTCCTATAGAACTATCCCTCCACATAACTCTCCTATAGAACTCTCCTACCACATAACTCTCCTATAGAACTCTCCCTCCACATAACTCTCCTATAGAACTATCCCTCCACATAACTCTCCTATAGAACTCTCCTACCACATAACTCTCCTATAGAACTCTCCCACCACATAACTCTCCTATAGAACGCTCCCACCACATACTCTCCTATAGAACTCTCCCTCCACATAACTCTCCTATAGAACTCTCCCTCCACATAACTCCCCTATAGAACTCTCCCTACCACATAACTCCCCTATAGAACTCTCCTACCACATAACTCTCCAAGAGAACTCTCCCTCCACATAGCTCCCTATAAGGACTCTCCTGCCACATAGCTCTCCTATAGGACTCTCC
>NW_027008114.1:0-857 GCF_036934945.1 Oncorhynchus masou masou | reverse complement strand
AATACACCGTCTTAAGTACTGCTGTGTCTGCCTCATCTTCTGGGTTCTGCTGACTATTCGTGGCTCAGTTGGTTAAGTGACTGTTTCTCACTCCGGAGACCCAGGTTCGTAACCGGGTCCTGACAGTTTCAGAAGAAAGTACTTTGTTTCTGGCCATTTTGAGCCTGTAATCTAACTCACAAATGCTGATGCTCCAGATACTCAACTAGTCTAAAGAAGGCCAGTTTCATTGCTTCTTTAACCAGCACAACAGTTTTCAGCTGTGCTAACATAATTGCAAAAGCATTTTCTAATGATCAATCAGCCTTTTTAAAATGATAAACTTGGATTAGCTAGAGATATTAATGATATTGTACTTTCTAGGGGTTCCACTAGACATCAACCATCAATGGAAATTTGAATGAGACTTCTACTGTGTTGTGGGACTGAATGAGAGCAGAATCAATCAGTCAGTCATCCATTTTCTGATCATGCGCATTCCTCATGGTATCCACTTGCGTTCCATTGCTCTCAAGACACAAAGGAATACTTCGGTTGGAGCTTTATTGAAGTTATAGGTAAAAAAGATCCTAATGATTGATTCTGTACTTAGTTTGAAATGTTTCTTCGACCTGGAATATAACTTTTTGAAGGTTTTGTCCGACGTAACACTGACCAGAATGAGCGTTTGGATATGTATACAAAAGCAGGTATTTTGACGTAAATAACGGACATTATCGAACAAAACAAACATTTATTGTGGACCTGAGATTCCTGGAGTGCTTTCTGATGAAGATTATCAAAGGTAAGGGAATATTTATCATGTCATTTCTTGTTTATGTTAACTCCAATATGGCGGCTATTCTGTGTAAATCAAT
>NW_027008113.1:0-860 GCF_036934945.1 Oncorhynchus masou masou | reverse complement strand
TGGACCTGGTGTATAATCCCCATTGGACCTGGTGTATAATCCCCATTGGACCTGGTGTATAATTCCCATTGGACCTGGTGTATAATTCCCATTGGACCTGGTGTATAATCCCATTGGACCTGGTGTATAATCCCCATTGGACCTGGTGTATAATTCCCATTGGACGGTGTATAATTCCATTGACTGGTGTATAATTCCCATTGGACCTGGTGTATAATTCCCATTGGAACTGGTGTATAATTCCCATTGGACTTGGTGTATAATCCCCATTGGACCTGGTGTATAATCCCCATTGGACCTGGTGTATAATCCCCATTGGACCTGGTGTATAATCCCCATTGGACCTGGTGTATAATCCCCATTGGACCTGGTGTATAATTCCCATTGGACCTGGTGTATAATTCCCATTGGACCTGGTGTATAATTCCCATTAGACTTGCTGTATAATTCCCATTGACCTGGTGTATAATTCCCATTGGACCTGGTGTATAATTCCCATTGACCTGGTGTATAATTCCCATTGACCTGGTGTATAATTCTCATTAGACCTGGTGTATAATTCCCATTTACCTGGTGTATAATTCCCATTGGACCTGGTGTATAATTCCTATTGACCCGGTGTATAATTCCCATTGGACCTGGTGTATAATTCCCATTGGACCTGGTGTATAATTCCCATTGGACCTGGTGTATAATTCCCATTGACCTGGTGTATAATTCCCATTAGACCTGGTGTATAATTCCCATTGGACCTGGTGTATAATTCCCATTGGACCCTGGTGTATAATTCGCCTCTATTGGACCTGGTGTATAATCCTCATTGACCTGGTGTATAATCCCATTGGACCTGGTGTATAATT
>NW_027008112.1:0-863 GCF_036934945.1 Oncorhynchus masou masou | reverse complement strand
CAGGTTTGACAAAATCACCTTACATCTTTTCAGTTTGATCAACTTATATACACTGAACAAAAATATAAACACAACATGCAACAATTTCAAAGGTTTTACTGAGTTGCAGTTCATTTAAGGAAATCTGTCAATTTAAATCAATTCATTAGGCCCTAATCTATGGATTTCAGAAAACCAGTCAGTATCTGGTGTGACCACCATTTTCCTCATGCAGTGCAACACATCTTCTTCACATTGAGTTGATCAGGCTGTTGATTGTGGCCTGTGGAATGTTGTCCCACTCCTCTTCAATGGCTGTGTACAGTTTCTGGATGTTGGTGGAACTGAAACACGCTGTGGTACAAGTCGATCCAGAGCATCCCATCAGCTTCCAGGAATTGTGTACAGATCCTTGCAACATGGGGCTGTGCATTATCATGCAGAAACATGAGGCGATGATGGCATGACAATGGGCCTCACGATCTCATCACAGTATCTGTCACGCCTTGGACTTAGTATTTTGTGTTTTAGTTAATTAGTTGGTCAGGCCAGGGTGTGACATGGGTTTATGTTTGTTGTATTTCTTAGTGGGTTTTTTTAGTTATTGGGATTGTGGCTGATTAGGGGTGTGTGTTGCATAGGTTTGGCTGCCAGAGGCGGTTCTCAATCAGTCAGGTGATTCTCGTTGTCTCTGATTGGGAACCGTATTTAGGTAGCCTGGGTTTCACTTTGTATTTCGTGGGTGATTGTTCCTGTCTCTGTGTAGTGTTCACCAGATAGGCTGTAATAGGTTTCACATTCCGTTTTGTTGTTTTTTGTATTTTTAAGTTATTTCGTGTATCGTCATTTGTTCCATTAAAGAACATGAGTAACCAACACGCTGC
>NW_027008111.1:0-863 GCF_036934945.1 Oncorhynchus masou masou | reverse complement strand
GCACCATGCCTACTACCCTTAAACTGCAGAGCATCATGCCTACTAACTGAACTACAGAGGACCATGTTCTACTAACCAAACTACAGAGCACCATGCCTACTAACTGAACTACAGAGGACCATGTCTCTACTAACTGAAATACAGAGACCCATGTTTCTACTAACTGAGCTACAGAGCACCATGCTCTACTAACTAAACTACAGAGCACCATGCCTACTAACTAAACTACAGAGCACCATGCCTACTAACTAAACTACAGAGCACCATGCCTACTAACTAAACTACAGAGCACCATGCCTACTAACTGAAATACAGAGAACCATGTTCTACTAACTGAAATACAGAGAACCATGTTCTACTAACTGAAATACAGAGAATCATGTTTTACTAACTGAGCTACAGAGCACCATGCCTACTAACTAAACTACCTGCTTTCCAACACACCTGCACCTGCTTTCCAACACACCTGCACCTGCTTTCCAACACACCTGCACCTGCTTTCCAACACACCTGCACCTGCTTTCCAACACACCTGCACTTGCTTTCCAACACACCTGCACCTGCTTTCCAACACACCTGCACCTGCTTTCCAACACACCTGCACCTGCTTTCCAACACACCTGCACCTGCTTTCCAACACACCTGCACCTGCTTTCCAACACACCTGCACCTGCTTTCCAACACACCTGCACCTGCTTTCCAACACACCTGCACCTGCTTTCCAACACACCTGCACCTGCTTTCCAACACACCTGCACCTGCTTTCCAACACACCTGCACCTGCTTTCCAACACACCTGCACCTGCTTTCCAACACACCTGCACCTGCTTTCCAACACACCTGCACTTGCTTTCCAACACACC
>NW_027008110.1:0-867 GCF_036934945.1 Oncorhynchus masou masou | reverse complement strand
CAAACATCTCTAATCCAAAGTTAAATCTAGAATTGGCTTCCTATTTCGCAACAAAGCATCCTTCACTCATGCTGCCAAACATACCCTTGTAAAACTGACCATCCTACCAATCCTCGACTTTGGCGATGTCATTTACAAAATAGCCTCCAATACCCTACTCAACAAATTGGATGCAGTCTATCACAGTGCAATCCATTTTGTCACCAAAGCCCCATATACTACCCACCATTGCGACCTGTACACTCTCGTTGGCTGGCCCTCGCTTCATACTCGTCGCCAATCCCACTGGCTCCATGTCATCTACAAGACCCTACAAGACCCCGCTGGTCACCATAGCATTTCCCACCTGTAGTACACGCTCCAGCAGGTATATCTCTCTTTTCACCCCCAAAACCAATTCTTTCTTTGGCCGCCTCTCCTTCCAGTTCTCTGCTGCCAATGACTGGAACGAACTACAAAAATCTCTGAAACTGGAAACACTTATCTCCCTCACTAGCTTTAAGCACCAACTGTCAGAGCAGCTCACAGATTACTGCACCTGTACATAGCCCACCTATAATTTAGCCCAAACAACTACCTCTTTCCCTACTATATTTCATTTATTTATTTATTTTTGCTCCTTTGCACCTCATTATTTTTATTTCTACTTTGCACATTCTTCCATTGCAAATCTACCATTCCAGTGTTTTACTTGCTATATTGTATTTACTTTGCCACCATGGCCTTTTTTTGCCTTTACCTCCCTTATCTCACCTCATTTGCTCACATCGTATATAGACTTGTTTATACTGTATTATTGACTGTATGTTTGTTTTACTCCATGTGTAACTGTGTCGTTGTATGTGTCGAACTGCTTTGCTTTATCTT
>NW_027008109.1:0-868 GCF_036934945.1 Oncorhynchus masou masou | reverse complement strand
TGTGCTACGGCCCAAACAGTAGCCTGTGTAAAGTTGGTTTAATAAAACGTCAATTCGCAAACTCAAGCCTCTGTCTGGACAATTGCTCATTTATGATCTAGTCAGGTCATTACAGTAGTTTGGATCTCTCTACACATATTTTCAACGAAATGTCAAAAATATTCGTTAAATAATATTATTCAAGTACAAAAAGCCTTTAACTAGTTATATTGCCAGAGTACGTTGACGTTATATATTTGCACGTTGATAAGCTAGCTAGTTAACGGCCATGATGTCTGTATAGTTAGCTAGTGGTGGGCATGCTACTAGCTAATACGTTTGCAGTACCTTTACGCGCTGTTTATAACTTTTGTCATTTTTGTTTTATATTAACCGAAATAACTTTAACATATTAGCTACCGAGCTTACCAAAAAAAATGCGTTGTCCGCAAACATTACAGTAGAACTGAACACAAGCTAACGTTACCCAGGATGAGACGGGTAGGAACAAATCGTAGCTAGCTAACTACATCTAGCTATCTAACTACACCTGTCCTTGCAGAAACCTTGTTGTTCACGTATTCACAACATGCTCAAGGCAGCACTGAAAACGTAGACCTTGTGCAGTTGTTATCTAGTCAATATCTAACGTTAATAGCCAAAATAGCTGAATGAAATAATTGGGCTGGCTAGTAAGATGGATAACAAGCAGCTCTTCCAAGTCAGCTTGGATTTCCGTTTTTAGCTATCTAAACCTGATTTGAGTGTTATTTCCTGACATTGTCATAATGTTATTGCAACTTCTATTCTTTATGTATAATTCACGTATTCAGACGTTCCTGAGTACTGGACATACCATATTTTCCAGAATACATTGACAATGTATGTC
>NW_027008108.1:0-868 GCF_036934945.1 Oncorhynchus masou masou | reverse complement strand
AGTGTACCATACAGCAATGCTGCATTCAACCACACAGGTGGCTGCTCAGCTACAAAACATTTTGAGTGTACCATACAGCAATGCTGCATTCAACCACACAGGTGGCTGCTCAGCTACAAAACATTTTGAGTGTACCATACAGCAATGCTGCATTCAACCACACCGCTAGCTGCTCAGCTACAAAACATTTTGAGTGTACCATACAGCAATGCTGCATTCAACCACACCGGCTAGCTGCTCAGCTACAAAACATTTTGAGTGTACCATACAGCAATGCTGCATTCAACCACACAGGTGGCTGCTCAGCTACAAAACATTTTGAGTGTACCATACAGCAATGCTGCATTCAACCACACAGGTGGCTGCTCAGCTACAAAACATTTTGAGTGTACCATACAGCAATGCTGCATTCAACCACACAGGTGGCTGCTCAGCTACAAAACATTTTGAGTGTACCATACATCAATGCTGCATTCAACCACACAGGTGGCTGCTCAGCTACAAAACATTTTGAGTGTACCATACAGCAATGCTGCATTCTACCACACCGCTAGCTGCTCAGCTACAAAACATTTTGAGTGTACCATACAGCAATGCTGCATTCAACCACACAGGTGGCTGCTCAGCTACAAAACATTTTGAGTGTACCATACAGCAATGCTGCATTCTACCACACCGCTAGCTGCTCAGCTACAAAACATTTTGAGTGTACCATACAGCAATGCTGCATTCAACCACACAGGTGGCTGCTCAGCTACAAAACATTTTGAGTGTACCATACATCAATGCTGCATTCTACCACACCGCTAGCTGCTCAGCTACAAAACATTTTGAGTGTACCATACAGCAATGCTGCATTCAACCACAC
>NW_027008107.1:0-868 GCF_036934945.1 Oncorhynchus masou masou | reverse complement strand
CCAGCACATCTGCAGACCGTGTAACCCCCCCAGCCCAGGACCAGCACATCTGCAGACCATATAACCCCCCGGCCCAGGACCAGCATCTGCAGACCACGTGTAGCCCCCCAGCCCAGGATCTGCAGACCACGTGTAATCCCCCAGCCCAGGACCAGCACATCTGCAGACCACGTAACCCCCCAGCCCAGGACCAGCACATCTGCAGACCACGTGTAACCCCCCAGCCCAGGACCAGCACATCTGCAGACCACGTGTAACCTCCCCCAGCCCAGGACCAGCACATCTGCAGACCACGTGTAACCCCCAGCCCAGGACCAGCACATCTGCAGACCACGTGTAACCCCCCAGCCCAGGACCAGCACATCTGCAGACCACGTAACCCCAGCCCAGGACCAGCACATCTGCAGACCACGTGTAACTCCCCCAAGCCCAGGACCAGCACATCTGCAGACCACGTGTAACTCCCCCCCCCCAGCCCAGGACCAGCACATCTGCAGACCACGTGTAACCCCCCAGCCCAGGACCAGCACATCTGCAGACCACGTGTAACCCCCCAGCCCAGGACCAGCACATCTGCAGACCACGTGTAACCCCCCAGCCCAGGACCAGCACATCTGCAGACCACGTGTAACCCCCCAGCCCAGGACCAGCACATCTGCAGACCGTGTAACCCCCCAGCCGGATAGCACATCTGCAGACCAGTGTAACCCCCAGCCCAGGACCAGCACATCTGCAGACCATTAACCCCCCAGCCCAGGACCAGCACATCTGCAGACCCGTGTAACCCCCCCCAGCAGGACCAAGCACATCTGCAGACCTAACGACCGCCCCCAGCCCAGGACCAGCACATCTGCAGACCACGTGTAAC
>NW_027008106.1:62600-112466 GCF_036934945.1 Oncorhynchus masou masou | reverse complement strand
CCACTGCTAGCCTGTCCACTTTGTTCACATGTTGAAACCAAGTGGCCTACCTTTTATGCTCATTGCACATTTATAAAACACAGACTAGACAGTGACTGTGGCTAAATTGCTGCTAGTGATACATGATACCACAATGCAACAGAATTTGAGCATTCAGTTTCTTGAAGGCATGAACGGAGCCTCGAGAGTTAACCAACTCTGTGAACGGGTTTGATAACGTGTCATTTTAAATCTTACTAGTGAAGTTAGGTAAATCTGAAGCTTATGGAGCAGGGCTTTGTGAACAAACAGAGTGGAATGATGTGATCTACTTTAAAGAGGTCCAGCCAAACATTTATTAAAGGATACAGTCATGAGTTATTAAACAGTCTGTCACGTTCTGACCTTATTTCTTTTGTTTTGTCTTTGTTTTAGTATGGTCAGGGCATGAGTTGGGTGGGTTGTCTATGTTCGTTTGTCTATGATTTGCTATTTCTGTGTTTGACCTGCTATGGTTCTCAATCAGAGGCAGCTGTCAATCGTTGTGCCTGATTGAGAACCATATTTAGGGAGCCTGTTTTCTATTGTGTTTTGTGGGTGATTGTTTCCTGTTGGATGTTTGTTTCACATTGCAGGACTGTTTCGGGTTTTTCGTTTGTATCAGTCATTTTGTATTCTTTAGTGTTCAGTTTTAATACCAGCTGCAGCTGCACTTTGATAAAGAGTATCACCATAACAACAGGTAGAAAGGTTGATAAATAGTATCACCATAACAACAACAGGTAGAAAGGTTGATAAATAGTATCACCATAACAACAACAGGTAGAAAGGTTGATAAATAGTATCACCATAACAACAACAGGTAGAAATGTTGATAAATAGTATCACCATAACAACAGGTAGAAAGGTTGATAAATAGTATAACCATAACAACAGGTAGAAAGGTTGATAAATAGTATAACCATAACAACAGGTATAAAGGTTGATAAATAGTATCACCATAACAACAGGTAGAAAGGTTGATAAATAGTATCACCATAACAACAGGTAGAAAGGTTGATAAATAGTATCACCATAACAACAACAGGTAGAAAGGTTGATAAATAGTATCACCATAACAACAACAGGTAGAAATGTTGATAAATAGTATCACCATAACAACAGGTAGAAAGGTTGATAAATAGTATCACCATAAAAACAACAGGTAGAAAGGTTGATAAATAGTATCACCATAACAACAACAGGTAGAAATGTTGATAAATAGTATCACCATAACAACAGGTAGAAAGGTTGATAAATAGTATCACCATAACAACAACAGGTAGAAAGGTTGATAAAGAGTATCACCATAACAACAACAGGTAGAAATGTTGATAAATAGTATCACCATAACAACAGATAGAAAGGTTGATAAATAGTATCACCATAACAACAACAGGTAGAAAGGTTGATAAAGAGTATCACCATAACAACAACAGGTAGAAAGGTTGATAAATAGTATCACCATAAAAACAACAGGTAGAAAGGTTGATAAATAGTATCACCATAACAACAGGTAGAAAGGTTGATAAATAGTATCACCATAACAACAGGTAGAAAGGTTGATAAATAGTATCACCATAAAAACAACAGGTAGAAAGGTTGATAAATAGTATCACCATAACAACAACAGGTAGAAATGTTGATAAATAGTATCACCATAACAACAACAGGTAGAAATGTTGATAAATAGTATCACCATAACAACAGGTAGAAAGGTTGATAAATAGTATCACCATAACAACAACAGGTAGAAATGTTGATAAATAGTATCACCATAACAACAGGTAGAAAGGTTGATAAATAGTATCACCATAACAACAACAGGTAGAAAGGTTGATAAATAGTATCACCATAACAACAACAGGTAGAAAGGTTGATAAATAGTATCACCATAACAACAGGTAGAAAGTTTGATAAATAGTATCACCATAAAAACAACAGGTAGAAAGGTTGATAAATAGTATCACCACAACAACAGGTAGAAAGGTTGATAAATAGTATCACCATAACAACAACAGGTAGAAATGTTGATAAATAGTATCACCATAACAACAGGTAGAAAGGTTGATAAATAGTATCACCATAACAACAACAGGTAGAAATGTTGATAAATAGTATCACCATAACAACAGGTAGAAAGGTTGATAAATAGTATCACCATAACAACAACAGGTAGAAAGGTTGATAAAGAGTATCACCATAACAACAACAGGTAGAAATGTTGATAAATAGTATCACCATAACAACAGATAGAAAGGTTGATAAATAGTATCACCATAACAACAACAGGTAGAAAGGTTGATAAAGAGTATCACCATAACAACAACAGGTAGAAATGTTGATAAATAGTATCACCATAACAACAGGTAGAAAGGTTGATAAATAGTATCACCATAACAACAGGTAGAAAGGTTGATAAATAGTATCACCATAACAACAACAGGTAGAAAGGTTGATAAATAGTATCACCATAACAACAGGTAGAAAGGTTGATAAATAGTATCACCATAACAACAACAGGTAGAAAGGTTGATAAATAGTATCACCATAACAACAACAGGTAGAAAGGTTGATAAATAGTATCACCATAACAACAACAGGTAGAAAGGTTGATAAATAGTATCACCACAACAACAACAAGTAGAAAGGTTGATAAATAGTATCACCATAACAACAGGTAGAAATGTTGATAAACAGTATCACCATAACAACAACATGTAGAAAGGTTGATAAATAGTATCACCATAACAACAACAGGTAGGAAGGTTGATAAATAGTATCACCATAATCAAGAACAGGTAAACTCGGCAACAAAAGAAACATCCCATTTTCAGGACCCTGGCTTACAAAGATAATTCATAAAAATCCAAATAACTTCACAGATTTTCATTCTAAAAGGGTTTAAACACTGTTTCCCATGTTAGTTCAATGAAGCATAAACAATTAATGAACATGCACCTGTGGAACGGTTGTTAAGACACTAACAGCTTATTTAATTTAATTTAAATTTATTTATCCGTTATTTTACCAGGTAAGTTGACTGAGAACATGTTACATTTACATTTACATTTAAGTCATTTGGCAGACGCTCTTCTCATTTGCAGCACCGACCTGGGGAATAGTTACAGGGGAGAGGAGGGGGATGAATGAGCCAATTGTAAACTGGGGATTTTTAGGTGACCGTGATGGTTTGAGGGCAAGATTGGGAATTTAGCCAGGACACCGGGGTTGACACCCCTACTCTTACGATAAGTGCCATGGGATCTTTAATGACCTCAGAGAGTCAGGACACCTGTTTAACATCCTATCCGAAAGACGGCACCCTACACAGACGGTAGGCAATAAAGGTCACAGTTATGAAAACTTAGGACACCAAAGAGGCCTTTCTACTGACTCTGAAAAACACTAAATGAAAGTTGCCCAGTGTCCCTGCTCATCTGCGTGAATGTGCATTAGGCATGCTGCAAGGAGGCATGAGGACTGCAGATGTGCCCAGGCCAATAAATTGCAATGTCCGTACTGTGAGGCAACTAAGACAGTGCTACAGTGAGACAGGATGGACAGCTGATCAGTGGCAGACCACGTGTAACAACACCTGTACAGGATCGGTACATCCGAACATCACACCTGCAGGACAGGTACAGGATGGCAACAAAGACTGCCCGAGTTACACCAGGAACGCACAATCCCTCCATCAGTGTTCAGATTGTCCGCTATAGGCTGAGAGAGACTGGACTGAGGGCTTATAGGCCTGTTGTAAAGGCAGGTCTTCACCAGACATCACCTGCAACACCGTTGCCTATGGGCACAAACCCACTGACGCTGGACCAGACAGGACAGGCAAAAAGTGTTACTGTTACTGTTCTCTGAGAGCTGGTCACAGTATATGAGGACATTACTGTTCTCTGAGAGCTGGTCACAGTATATGAGGACATTACTGTTCTCTGAGAGCTGGTCACTGTATATGAGGACATTACTGTTCTCTGAGAGCTGGTCACAGTATATGAGGACATTACTGTTCTCTGAGAGCTGGTCACAGTATATGAGGACATTACTGTTTAATGAGAGCTGGTCATGGTATATGAGGACATTACTGTTTAATGAGAGCTGGTCATGGTATATGAGGACATTACTGTTCTCTGAGAGCTGGTCATGGTATATGAGGACATTACTGTTTAATGAGAGCTGGTCATGGTATATGAGGACATTACTGTTCTCTGAGAGCTGGTCATGGTATATGAGGACATTACTGTTCTCTGAGAGCTGGTCATGGTATATGAGGACGTGTCTGTTAATCCACTACTGAGAGCTGTCATGGTGGAGACTGCCGTCAATCTGGGGAAGGCTGGAGGAATGTGTTCCTCATTTTGTGGCGCACACACACACACATATCCACATATACATGCAAGTAGCCTAGTGGTTAGGCAGAAATCGGGACGGTGTGACGCCGTGATGAAGTCTCTCTCGCTACACTGGAAGTTAATAGGAATACGACTTTTAGATGTTGAAAACGTCTATCAAACATGTCAGATTTCAACACTGGCCAATGTCATAACTCTGGAGCATGTTTTCTCTCCAATGAGCCATTGATCATATTTCGGTGATATTCCCACCTGGAGAAATGTGAAATGTAACGGAGGGTCTAACACATTTTGTCCTATTTGTCTGTCTCTTTAGTCCAGGGTGCATTGCATGGTGCCATTGCCAGAGATATTATAGAAAGAAGATAGGAATCCAATGAATGAAGGAACGTATAACGTCCCAGCCAGCAGACTGTTTACCAATCGTGTTGTCATGCTGCTTCACGTGGTTGCTAAGCTAATCGTCACGCGATCCCTTCTCAAAGTCAGTATAATGTCGAGAAACGTGCCTATTGTCCTCGAAAGTACGTATTGTCATGATTCCAAAGCTTTACGATACTACAGATAGCAAGTTAATTATCTCACATCTCGGAAAAGATTTGTAATGTTGTACTTATTGTTGACGAAATTTGTGCTAATGTTGTTTCTTTAACGAGTCTGGGCTCCCATTCAGTCCTTGAAGGAGAGCGCTTCTTGTCCCATAATCACCCAGAATGCACCGCACAGCCCGTTGATGTAACATGGGCAACGTTTCCTCAAAAGTATAACTGCCGTTGCGAATGTCAGACTCCACTCAGTGAGGCAAATCGATCTGCAGGTTGAACACGGTGAGATTGTAGACTCCTAAATTGATAGTGCAGTTTATTTAGGTGATTTTACAGCTAGCTAGCTACTTTACATGCTGATATCGACCCTTGATATTATTGTGTGTAGCTAAGTTTGCTCGCTAACTAGCTAACTAGCCAGAGCATTGCATAGTGAATTTTGCAGTCAACTTGAGCTGCAACAACACATATTAGTGTCATCTAACACTGTAAGTTTAAGGAATGAGTGGTTTTGGGTGGCTGTATCCTGTGAGATGCAGTACCAGACAGTCGTGACAATTGCCTTTAATGGTGGAACAGAAGGGTTTTGGGGGAGAGAGAGAGATAGAAAACAGAGATTGAGAGGATAGAGAGAGGGGTTTGAAGAGGCTAGACTGCCAGAGCGCTAGAGACACACACACAGAGACAGATGAAAATAACCAGTCCCTCTCAACAACCTGTGTGGTAGGGTTATTGCTGAGCAACGTCCACACACACGGCAGACCAAGTGATGAAAGATGGCCTGGCGAGTATTAATGTAGTAAACAATGAAACTCACACGCACGTGCACACACACAGGCTCGAGGGCCGCTGTAGTGTAAACTCACCACATTGACTATGCTGTAGCAGTGATTAGCCAAACGTCTAATAGAAGGGCATCCCACAGCAGAGTAGTTCTGGGAGCCAGCATCCCACAGGAGAGTAGTTCTGGGAGCCAGCATCCCACAGCAGAGTAGTTTTGGGAGCCAGCATCCCACAGCAGAGTAGTTTTGGGAGCCAGCATCCCACAGCAGAGTAGTTCTGGGAGCCAGCATCCCACAACAGAGTAGTTCTGGGAACCAGCATCCCACAGCAGAGTAGTTTTGGGAGCCAGCATCCCACAGCAGAGTAGTTCTGGGAGCCAGCATCCCACAGCAGAGTAGTTCTGGGAACCAGCATCCCACAGCAGAGTAGTTTTGGGAGCCAGCATCCCACAGCAGAGTAGTTCTGGGAACCAGCATCCCACAGCAGAGTAGTTCTGGGAACCAGCATCCCACAGCATAGTAGTTTTGGGTGCCAGCATCCCACAGCAGAGTAGTTCTGGGAGCCAGCATCCATCCCACAGCAGAGTAGTTTTGGGAGCCAGCATCCCACAGCAGAGTAGTTTTGGGAGCCAGCATCCCACAGCAGAGTAGTTTTTGGGAGCCAGCATCCCACAGCAGAGTAGTTCTGGAGCCAGCATCCCACAGCAGAGTAGTTCTGGGAACCAGCATCCCACAGCAGAGTAGTTTTGGGAGCCAGCATCCCACAGCAGAGTAGTTCTGGGAGCCAGCATCCCACAGCAGAGTAGTTTTGGGAGCCAGCATCCCACAGCAGAGTAGTTCTGGGAGCCAGCATCCCACAGCAGAGTAGTTCTGGGAGCCAGCATCCCACAGCAGAGTAGTTCTGGGAACCAGCATCCCACAGCATAGTAGTTCTGGGGGCCAGCATCCCACAGCAGAGTAGTTCTGGGGGCCAGCATCCCACAGCAGAGAGGAGCCATCTCTGTTTCCAAGATCTCACCGCCAGCGAGGTACGATTCACTGAGTAAAGCACAGATGTGTATTGTTTGGCTTCTCGGGAGCAGTGCAAAGCACTCTGTTTGTCACAGAGATGGCTTCTCTGTTTGTCTTGAAGATCTCACAGGCAACATTCACTGACTAAAGGCCTTCACAGAGGCCTGGTAGAAGCCCGCACAGCCTCCCCTAATCCATTGTTGTGTTGCTTTAGAGTCTGCTGGTTGTGTAGTGTTTCAGTTTAAATGCAGTAGCAGTATTTAGGATATCAGTAGAATGCATGTTGTGTATGTGTTGTATGGTGTAGTATTTGGGTTCAGGAGCAGTGTATTTGTATTTAGATTAGATTCAACTTTATTGTCATTGAACAAGTACAAATACAGTACAACAAAAGTGCAGTTTAGCGTCTGACCAGAAGTACAAATAAACAAGTACAAAAAATGTACAAGTGAAACAATTAAATACAATGTATATAATTAAGTGGGATGTATATAATTAAGTGGGATGTACAAATGTTCAATGAACGTAAATGGCAAGTCTAAATGGGCAATGAAGGCAAATTGAAAGTGCAAGGAGGCATACAACTGAAATGCAGGGAGAGCAGCAATGAGGTTACCGAGGTAGTCATGTACATGTACAACTGAATAAGGTACTTCATCAGATTTTGCAAAGCAATGTCAGAGTCCAGTAGTACCGTGAAGAGTGTAAAGAGAGTAGTGCAACAAGGTCCCTGAGAGGCAGTACTAAGTGGTGGGCGGGTGGATATGGCTAGTGGCGTGTCACAGAGTTCAGCAGGGTTACAGTAGCTGGAAAGAAACTGTTCTGGAGCCTGCTAGTACGGGAAAGTATTTATTATGGATCCCCATTAGTTCCTGCCAAGGCAGCAGCTACTCTTCCTGGGGTTTATTATGGATCCCCATTAGTTCCTGCCAAGACAGCAGCTACTCTTCCTGGGGTTTATTATGGATCCCCATTAGTTCCTGCCAAGACAGCAGCTACTCTTCCTGGGGTTTATTATGGATCCCCATTAGTTCCTGCCAAGGCAGCAGCTACTCTTCCTGGGGTTTATTATGGATCCCCATTAGTTCCTGCCAAGACAGCAGCTACTCTTCCTGGGGTTTATTATGGATCCCCATTAGTTCCTGCCAAGACAGCAGCTACTCTTCCTGGGGTTTATTATGGATCCCCATTAGTTCCTGCCAAGGCAGCAGCTAGTCTTCCTGGGGTTTATTATGGACCCCTATTAGTTCCTGCCAAGGCAGCAGCTAGTCTTCCTGGGGTTTATTATGGATCCCCATTAGTTCCTGCCAAGACAGCAGCTACTCTACCTGGGGTTTATTATGGATCTCCATTAGATCCTGCCAAGACAGCAGCTACTCTACCTGGGGTTTATTATGGATCCCCATTAGTTCCTGCCAAGACAGCAGCTACTCTTCCTGGGGTTTATTATGGATCCCCATTAGTTCCTGCCAAGACAGCAGCTACTCTTCCTGGGGTTTATTATGGATCCCCATTAGTTCCTGCCAAGACAGCAGCTACTCTTCCTGGGGTTTATTATGGATCCCCATTAGATCCTGCCAAGACAGCAGCTACTCTTCCTGGGGTTTATTATGGATCTCCATTAGATCCTGCCAAGACAGCAGCTACTCTACCTGGGGTTTATTATGGATCCCCATTAGTTCCTGCCAAGGCAGCAGCTACTCTTCCTGGGGTTTATTATGGATCCCCATTAGTTCCTGCCAAGACTGCAGCTACTTTTCTTTGTTGTCATCCCTACTCACGCCTACAGTCCATACCTCAATCACTTCACGGAGAGTTGAGTTGTAGCAGGGTGTTGCGTTCCCTCTTCATAGAGGCGTGCGTAACAACTATACCTGCTGTACTTTTACGATACTAGAACGTGGAAAAAAACTATTTGGTACTAGAATCTGTGTTACTTTCTATACTTCTGTCAAATGTGTCCAACTGATCAAACCTGTCTATCAGCACAGCCAATCCGTTATTATAGTGCAGCCTGCCTGATCCACTAACTCACTGCTAGCCTGGGAGTCTGGGCTGCATCATGTTAGCTCCACTAACTCACTGCTAGCCTGGGAGTCTGGGCTGCATCATGTTAGCTCCACTAACTCACTGATAGCCTGGGAGTCTGGGCTGCATCATGTTAGCTCCACTAACTCACTGCTAGCCTGGGAGTCTGGGCTGCATCATGTTAGCTCCACTAACTCACTGCTAGCCTGGGAGTCTGGGCTGCATCATGTTAGCTCCACTAACTCACTGCTAGTCTGGGAGTCTGGGCTGCATCATGTTAGCTCCACTAACTCACTGCTAGCCTGGGAGTCTGGGCTGCATCATGTTAGCTCCACTAACTCACTGCTAGCCTGGGAGTCTGGGCTGCATCATGTTAGCTCCACTAACTTACTGCTAGCCTGGGAGTCTGGGCTGCATCATGTTAGCTCCACTAACTCACTGCTAGCCTGGGCTGCATCATGTTAGCTCCACTAACTCACTGCTAGTCTGGGCTGCATCATGTTAGCTCCACTAACTCACTGCTAGCCTGGGAGTCTGGACTGCATCATGTTAGCTCCACTAACTCACTGCTAGTCTGGGTGTCTGGGCTGCATCATGTTAGCTCCACTAACTCACTGCTAGCCTGGGAGTCTGGGCTGCATCATGTTAGCTCCACTAACTCACTGCTAGCCTGGGAGTCTGGACTGCATCATGTTAGCTCCACTAACTCACTGCTAGTCTGGGTGTCTGGGCTGCATCATGTTAGCTCCACTAACTCACTGCTAGCCTGGGAGTCTGGGCTGCATCATGTTAGCTCCACTAACTTACTGCTAGCCTGGGAGTCTGGGCTGCATCATGTTAGCTCCACTAACTCACTGTTGTTTGTTCACCATAATGCAAAATATGCTGCTTTCAAATCTGATTTCCACCAAAAACTGTATTCATTTAGTTATTCGGTCTCTCTTTCACACGTATCTCCCAAAGATGATCTATTGCCTCAGCGAACTGACTTCCTAGTGAGTCAAGATTGATGTCGTTAATGAGTGCACACATTTAAATCACCCAAAAACATTCTGGATAACTCACCAACACACACTCCTATTTGAATATGCCCTCACCTGTATTGTGGATAGGACTTCAATTACCCAGTTTATCAATAGAGATTTACCTTTCAAATAAATGACTACCTTTTATGTAGTTAGATTGGTAATAATTTTTGTAAAAAAATAAAGTCTAATTGAATATCTAGCTTTGTTGTTCTACTGTATTATTGACTGTATGTTTGTTTATTCCATTTGTCACAATTGTCGTAAGGAGCGGACCAAAATGCAGCGTGTTGTGTGTTCATGATGAGTTTTTAATTAAAGAAAGCACTGAACACCGAATACAAACTATACAAAACAATAAACGAATAACGACCGTGAAGCTATAACGAGAACTGTGCTGACACAAGCAATCACCCACAACCCACAATGACAAAACAGGCTACCTAAATATGGCTCCCAATCAGAGACAATGACTAACACCTGCCTCTGATTGAGAACCATATCAGGCCAAACACAGAAACAGACAAACTAGACATCCAACATAGAATGCCCACTCAGATCACACCCTGACCAACCAAAACATAGAAACATACAAATAAACTATGGTCAGGGTGTGACAGTAACTCTGTGTTGTTGTCTGTGTCGCACTGCTTTGCTTTATCTTGACCAGGTCGCAGTTGTAAATGAGAACTCGTTCTCAACTGGCCTACCTGGTTAAATAAAGGTGTTCTCAACTAGCCTACCTGGTTAAATAAAGGTGTTCTCAACTGGCCTACCTGGTTAAATAAAGGTGTTCTCAACTAGCCTACCTGGTTAAATAAAGGTGTTCTCAACTGGCCTACCTGGTTAAATAAAGGTGTTCTCAACTAGCCTACCTGGTTAAATAAAGGTGTTCTCAACTGGCCTACCTGGTTAAATAAAGGTGTTCTCAACTAGCCTACCTGGTTAAAAAGGGTGTTCTCAACTAGCCTACCTGGTTAAATAAAGGTGTTCTCAACTGGCCTACCTGGTTAAATAAAGGTAAAATAGAAAATAGAAACATTTAAAAAAAGAAGAATGATTGCATAATGTATTAATTAATGCTTACATGGCTGTCTCTGAAGAATGCACATTTATGTATATATAAAGCTAATGTAATGATACTGTAACTCAGAAGAAGCTCAGCGATTGAACAGAGCAGCAGATAAGTTTATCTGTCTGGATCAAGTGCCATTCTGGGACTTCTTTCATTTTGTTCTGGTATCGTTTTAGTCTTGAGTATCGTGACGGAATCGAGTATTGTGGTACTTAAACCTGGTATCGGTATCGAAGTCAAAATTATGGTATCTATCGTGACAACACTGGGCAGTGTTGTGTTTGATATTTGAGTTCAGATACGGTATCAAAAGATTCTCAATGGGGTTTATTGGCAAGAGGACGTGGATAGGGAGTCGGGTTTGTGAGTGTGTGTGTGTGTGTGTGGGGGGGGGGGGGGGTGCTTTTGGCTTAGGACACCACTCCCCCTTCTCAGTCAAAGCCCTGGTTCACATTAGGAATGTGACAAACCGAGAAAAAAATCACGTTTAAACTGGCTTTTAGGGTGGTGGGGGGGGCGGGTCCGTTAAAACGTCAAATCCTATTGTGTGTTATGACTGCTAAGGGTAGATGAGGTTTTAACTCAGTCGTACAGTAGGACAGGGGTCCTCATCCTTTTTGTGCCCAGGAGCCCTTGCCTGGCCTACCGACAACCCAGGGTTCTACTGTACGGGGTCCTTGGGGGTCCTTGCCTGGCCTACCGACAACCCAGGGTCCTATTGTACGGGGTCCTTGGGGGTCCTTGCCTGGCCTACCGACAACCCAGGGTCCTACTATACGGGGTCCTTGGGGGTCCTTGCCTGGCCTACCGACAACCCAGGGTCCTACTGTACGGGGTCCTTGGGGGGTCCTTGCCTGGCCTACCGACAACCCAGGGTCCTACTGTACGGGGTCCTTGCCTGGCCTACCGACAACCCAGGGTCCTACTGTACAGGGTCCTTGGGGGGTCCTTGCCTGGCCTACCGACAACCCAGGGTCCTACTGTACGGGGTCCTTGCCTGGCCTACCGACAACCCAGGGTCCTACTGTACAGGGTCCTTGGGGGGTCCTTGCCTGGCCTACCGACAACCCAGGGTCCTACTGTACGGGGTCCTTGCCTGGCCTACCGACAACCCAGGGTCCTATTGTACGGGGTCCTTGGGGGGTCCTTGCCTGGCCTACCGACAACCCAGGGTCCTACTGTACGGGGTCCTTGCCTGGCCTACCGACAACCCAGGGTCCTATTGTACGGGGTCCTTGGGGGGTCCTTGCCTGGCCTACCGACAACCCAGGGTCCTATTGTACGGGGTCCTTGGGGGGTCCTTGCCTGGCCTACAGACAACCCGGGGTCCTCCTGTAGTCAGAATTGCGTGTAGATTCGCCTCGGGGACATGTTTCATGTTAACAAAAGCCTGCTCACCAAGTTTAAGATCACTAATGTGCCAAATGTGTGAATCTACGGTTTAAAAAAGTGTTATAGCTTTCTAATGACGTTAACTGTATGTCTCAACTCCCATTATAAAAGGGGATAGCGCCCTGTTGAAACGAGAGTAAAACCTTGAACAGTGATATTTGATGAGAAAGATGCACGACTCCCAGCTCAAATTTAACGCTTGCCGTAACCAACATTTAGCAAATGACCTCGCAACGTAAGTAGGCCATTGACAATGGCTGTATATAATGAACTGGAGTCATTTCTCTAATCAGCACTTGATTATTACTTTATATTTTTTTAAATTGTTAACGATGACGACATGTGGAGCGCTTCATATCTGTGGAAAATAATTTGAATGATGCTGTGTATCTCTTGTCACTAACGTTACGGTATTGTTGTGTTAGGCAGGCCTATTTTATAAATAAATAAATCTATAAATCCCTTTATGATGGGGATCGGGGCTTGTTATAGTGTTAGTTTTGTGATAACTGCACTGTGATTTATATTTTGTGAAGGAAAAAAAAAACATTGTTTTTCATTTAGGGATATTTTTTCTTTAACGTGAAGGATTACATTTCGTACCCCTAGTTCACATCTGTAGTCATGTACAAATAGCTATTCACTAACTTTCTCAAAAACTCTCTTTATTTTTCTTTCTTTCCTTTTGTTCTCCATCTGTGCCTGCGGACAGCAGTGTGAATCGTTACCTGTGTCCTCCCACTGAACGGGCTGACTAGGCGTGAGAGTGATTTGGCTGGCTGCCGCCTGCTGAGAGAGAGAGAGAGAGTGTGTGTGTGTGTGTGTGTGTGTGTGTGTGTGTGTGTGTGTGTGGGGGGACTGGGTATCTCTGGGGGCTCCTGTGATGACGCACGTGGTGACGGTGGGGAATGCAGAGGAAGGAGGAGGGAGGGGTGCAGCCAACTCGCAGAGCTCTTTGTTTCATTTTTCTGCACTCATCTTGTCCCCCTCTCCTCTCCTCTTGTCCTCCTTTCCCTCTCCTCTTGTCCTCCTCTGCCTCTCCTCTTGTCCTCCTCTCCCTCTCCTCTCGTCCCCCTCTCCTCTCGTCTCCCTCTCTCCTCTTTTCCCCCTCTCCTCTCGTCTCCCTCTCCTCTTTTCCCTCTCTCCTCTCGTCTCCCTCTCCTCTCGTCCCCCTCTCCTCTCCCTCTCCTCTTGTCCCTCTCTCCTCTTGTCCCCCTCTCATCTTGTCCTCCTCTGCTCTCCCTCCTCTTGTCCCCCTCTCCTCTTGTCCTCCTCTCCCTCTCCTCTCCCTCTCCTCTTGTCCCCCTCTCATCCCCCTCTCCTCTTGTCCCCTCTCTCGTCCCCCTCTCCTCTTGTCTCCCTCTCCTCTTTACCCCTCTCCTTTTTCCCCCTCTCCTCTCGTCTCCCTCTCTCCTCTTTTCCCCCTCTCCTCTCGTCTCCCTTACCTCTTTTCCCTCTCTCCTCTCGTCTCCCTCTCCTCTTGTCCTCCTCTGCTCTCCCTCCTCTTGTCCCCCTCTCCTCTTGTCCTCCTCTCCCTCTCCTCTCCTCTCCCTCTCCTCTTGTCCCCCTCTCCTCTTGTCCTCCTCCCCTCTCCTCTTGTCTCCCTGTCATCTTGTCTCCCTCTCCTCTTGTCTCCCTCTCCTCTTGTCCCCCTCTCCCTCTCCTCTTGTCCTCCTCTCCTCTCGTCCTCATCTCCTCTCGTCCTCCTCTCCTCTTGTCTCCCTCTCGTCCTCCTCTCCACTCGTCCTCCTCTCCTCTCGTCTCCATCTCATCTTGTCTCCCTCTCCTCTTGTCCTCCCCTCCTCTCGTCTCCCTCTCCTCTCGTCCTCCTCTCCTCTCGTCCTCCTCTCCTCTCTTGTCCCCCTCTCCTCTTGTCTCCATCTCATCTTGTCTCCCTCTCCTCTTGTCCTCCTCTCCTCTCCCTCTCCTCTCCCTCTCCTCTTGTCTCCCTCTTCTCTTGTCTCCCTCTCCTCTCGTCCTCCTCTCGCTTTCCTCTCCTCTCCCTCTGCTGTAGGGGCGTGGAGTTGCTGTAGGGGCGTGGTCCTGCTGTAGGGGTGTGGTCCTGCTGTAGGGGTGTGGTCCTGCTGTAGGGGTGTGGTCCTGCTGTAGGGTTGTGGTCCTGCTGTAAGGGTGTGGTTCTGCTGTAGGGGTGTGGTCCTGCTGTAAGGGGTGTGGTCCTGCTGTAGGGGTGTGGTCCTGCTGTAGGGGTGTGGTCCTGCTGTAGGGGTGTGGTCCTGCTGTAAGGGTGTGGTTCTGCTGTAAGGGTGTGGTTCTGCTGTAGGGGTGTGGTCCTGCTGTAGGGGCATGGAGCTGCTGTAGGGGCATGGAGCTGCTGTAGGGGCGTGGAGCTGCTGTAGGGGCGTGGAGCTGCTGTAGGGGCGTGGAGCTGCTGTAGGGGTGTGGTTCTAATGTAGGGGTGTGGTCCTGCTGTAGGGGTGTGGTCCTGCTGTAGGGGTGTGGTCATGCTGTAGGGGTGTGGTCCTGCTGTAGGGGTGTTGTCCTGCTGTAGGGGCGTGGAGCTGCTGTAGGGGCGTGGAGCTGCTGTAGGGGTGTGGTCCTGCTGTAGGGGCGTGGAGCTGCTCTAGGGGTGTGGTCCTGCTGTAGGGGCGTGGAGCTGCTGTAGGGGCGTGGAGCTGCTGTAGGGGCGTGGAGCTGCTGTAGGGGTGTGGTTCTGCTGTAGGGGTGTGGTCCTAATGTAGGGGTGTGGTCCTGCTGTAGGGGTGTGGTCCTGCTGTAGTTGTGTGGTCCTGCTGTAGTTGTGTGGTCCTGCTGTAGTTGTGTGGTCCTGCTGTAGTTGTGTGGTTCTGCTGTAGGGGCATGGAGCTGCTGTTGGGGCATGGAGCTGCTGTAGGGGCGTGGAGCTGCTGTAGGGGCGTGGAGCTGCTGTAGGGGCGTGGAGCTGCTGTAGGGGTGTGGTCCTGCTGTAGGGGCGTGGAGCTGCTGTAGGGGTGTGGTCCTGCTGTAGGGGCGTGGAGCTGCTGTAGGGGCGTGGAGCTGCTGTAGGGGTGTGGTCCTGCTGTAGGGGCGTGGAGCTGCTGTAGGGCGTGGAGCTGCTGTAGGGCGTGGTCCTGCTGTAGGGCGTGGAGCTGCTGTAGGGGCGTGGAGCTGCTGTAGGGGCGTGGAGCTGCTGTAGGGCGTGGTCCTGCTGTAGGGGCGTGGAGCTGCTGTAGGGGCGTGGTCCTGCTGTAGGGGCGTGGAGCTGCTGTAGGGGTGTGGTCCTGCTGTAGGGGCGTGGAGCTGCTGTAGGGGCGTGGAGCTGCTGTAGGGGCGTGGAGCTGCTGTAGGGGTGTGGTTCTGCTGTAGGGGTGTGGTCCTGCTGTAGGGGTGTGGTCCTGCTGTAGGGGTGTGGTCCTGCTGTAGTTGTGTGGTTCTGCTGTAGGGGCATGGAGCTGCTGTAGGGGCGTGGAGCTGCTGTAGGGGCGTGGAGCTGCTGTAGGGGCGTGGAGCTGCTGTAGGGTTGTGGTCCTGCTGTAGGGGCATGGAGCTGCTGTAGGGGTGTGGTCCTGCTGTAGGGGCGTGGAGCTGCTGTAGGGGTGTGGTCCTGCTGTAGGGGCGTGGAGCTGCTGTAGGGGTGTGGTCCTGCTGTAGGGGCGTGGAGCTGCTGTAGGGGCATGGAGCTGCTGTAGGGGTGTGGTCCTGCTGTAGGGGCGTGGAGCTGCTGTAGGGCGTGGAGCTGCTGTAGGGGCGTGGAGCTGCTGTAGGGCGTGGTCCTGCTGTAGGGCGTGGAGCTGCTGTAGGGGCGTGGAGCTGCTGTAGGGGCGTGGAGCTGCTGTAGGGCGTGGTCCTGCTGTAGGGGCGTGGAGCTGCTGTAGGGGTGTGGTCCTGCTGTAGGGGCGTGGAGCTGCTGTAGGGGTGTGGAGCTGCTGTAGGGGTGTGGAGCTGCTGTAGGGGTGTGGTGCTGCTGTAGGGGTGTGGTGCTGCTGTAGGGGTGTGGTCATGCTGTAGGGGTGTGGTCCTGCTGTAGTTGTGTGGTCCTGCTGTAGTTGTGTGGTCCTGCTGTAGTTGTGTGGTCCTGCTGTAGTTGTGTGGTCCTGCTGTAGTTGTGTGGTTCTGCTGTAGGAGCATGGAGCTGCTGTAGGGGCGTGGAGCTGCTGTAGGGGCGTGGAGCTGCTGTAGGGGCGTGGAGCTGCTGTAGGGGCGTGGAGCTGCTGTAGGGGCGTGGTCCTGCTGTAGGGGCGTGGAGCTGCTGTAGGGGTGTGGTCCTGCTGTAGGGGCGTGGAGCTGCTGTAGGGGTGTGGAGCTGCTGTAGGGGTGTGGAGCTGCTGTAGGGGTGTGGTGCTGCTGTAGGGGTGTGGTGCTGCTGTAGGGGTGTGGTCCTGCTGTAGGGGTGTGGTCCTGCTGTAGTTGTGTGGTCCTGCTGTAGTTGTGTGGTCCTGCTGTAGTTGTGTGGTCCTGCTGTAGTTGTGTGGTCCTGCTGTAGTTGTGTGGTTCTGCTGTAGGAGCATGGAGCTGCTGTAGGGGCGTGGAGCTGCTGTATGGGTGTGGAGCTGCTGTAGGGGCATGGAGCTGCTGTAGGGGCGTGGAGCTGCTGTAGGGGCGTGGAGCTGCTGTAGGGGCGTGGAGCTGCTGTAGGGGCGTGGAGCTGCTGTAGGGGCGTGGTCCTGCTGTAGGGGCGTGGAGCTGCTGTAGGGGTGTGGTCCTGCTGTAGGGGCGTGGAGCTGCTGTAGGGGTGTGGTCCTGCTGTAGGGGCGTGGAGCTGCTGTAGGGGTGTGGAGCTGCTGTAGGGGCGTGGAGCTGCTGTAGGGGTGTGGTCCTGCTGTAGGGGTGTGGAGCTGCTGTAGGGGCGTGGAGCTGCTGTAGGGGTGTGGAGCTGCTGTAGGGGCGTGGAGCTGCTGTAGGGGCTTGGAGCTGCTGTAGGGGCGTGGTCCTGCTGTAGGGGCGTGGAGCTGCTGTAGGGGTGTGGTCCTGCTGTAGGGGCGTGGAGCTGCTGTAGGGCGTGGAGCTGCTGTAGGGGTGTGGTCCTGCTGTAGGGGTGGAGCTGCTGTAGGGGCGTGGAGCTGCTGTAGGGGCGTGGAGCTGCTGTAGGGGCGTGGAGCTGCTGTAGGGGCGTGGTCCTGCTGTAGGGGCGTGGAGCTGCTGTAGGGGCGTGGAGCTGCTGTAGGGGCGTGGAGCTGCTGTAGGGCGTGGAGCTGCTGTAGGGGCGTGGAGCTGCTGTAGGGCGTGGAGCTGCTGTAGGGGCGTGGTCCTGCTGTAGGGCGCGGAGCTGCTGTAGGGGCGGAGCTGCTGTAGGGGGCGCGGAGCTGCTGTAGGGGTGTGGAGCTGCTGTAGGGGCGTGGAGCTGCTGTAGGGGCGTGGAGCTGCTGTAGGGGCGTGGTTCTGCTGTAGGGGTGTGGTTCTGCTGTAGGGGTGTGGTTCTGCTGTCGGGGCGTGGAGCTGCTGTAGGGGCGTGGAGCTGCTGTAGGGGTGTGGAGCTGCTGTAGGGGTGTGGAGCTGCTGTAGGGGTGTGGAGCTGCTGTAGGGGCGTGGAGCTGCTGTATGGGTGCGGTCCAGCTGTAGGGGTGTGGAGCTGCTGTAGGGGTGTGGAGCTGCTGTAGGGGCGTGGAGCTGCTGTAGGGGTGTGGTCCTGCTGTAGGGGTGTGGTCCTGCTGTAGGGGTGTGGTCCTGCTGTAGGGGAGTGGAGCTGCTGTAGGGGCGTGGAGCTGCTGTAGGGGCGTGGAGCTGCTGTAGGGCGTGGAGCTGCTGTAGGGGCGCGGAGCTGCTGTAGGGGCGGAGCTGCTGTAGGGGCGCGGAGCTGCTGTAGGGGGCGCGGAGCTGCTGTAGGGGCGGGAGCTGCTGTAGGGGGCGCGGAGCTGCTGTAGGGGTGTGGTCCTGCTGTAGGGGTGTGGAGCTGCTGTAGGGCGTGGAGCTGCTGTAGGGGGCGTGGAGCTGCTGTAGGGGTGTGGTTCTGCTGTAGGGGTGTGGTTCTGCTGTAGGGGCGTGGTTCTGCTGTCGGGGCGTGGAGCTGCTGTAGGGGCGTGGAGCTGCTGTAGGGGTGTGGAGCTGCTGTAGGGGCGTGGAGCTGCTGTAGGGGCGTGGAGCTGCTGTAGGGGTGTGGTCCTGCTGTAGGGGTGTGGAGCTGCTGTAGGGGCGTGGAGCTGCTGTAGGGGCGTGGAGCTGCTGTAGGGGTGTGGTTCTGCTGTAGGGGCGTGGAGCTGCTGTAGGGGTGTGGTCCTGCTGTAGGGGCGTGGAGCTGCTGTAGGGGCGTGGAGCTGCTGTAGGGGCGTGGTCCTGCTGTAGGGGCGTGGAGCTGCTGTAGGGGCGTGGAGCTGCTGTAGGGGCGTGGAGCTGCTGTAGGGGCGTGGTCCTGCTGTAGGGGCGTGGAGCTGCTGTAGGGGCGTGGAGCTGCTGTAGGGGCGTGGAGCTGCTGTAGGGGCGCGGAGCTGCTGTAGGGGCGTGGAGCTGCTGTAGGGGTGAGGAGCTGCTGTAGGGGCGCGGAGCTGCTGTAGGGGCGCGGAGCTGCTGTAGGGGCGCGGAGCTGCTGTAGGGGCGCGGAGCTGCTGTAGGGGCGCGGAGCTGCTGTAGGGGCGCGGAGCTGCTGTAGGGGCGCGGAGCTGCTGTAGGGGCGCGGAGCTGCTGTAGGGGCGCGGAGCTGCTGTAGGGGTGTGGTCCTGCTGTAGGGGTGTGGTCCTGCTGTAGGGGCGTGGAGCTGCTGTAGGGGTGTGGTTCTGCTGTAGGGGTGTGGTTCTGCTGTAGGGGTGTGGTTCTGCTTTCGGGGCGTGGAGCTGCTGTAGGGGCGTGGAGCTGCTGTAGGGGTGTGGAGCTGCTGTAGGGGGCGCGGAGCTGCTGTATGGGTGCGGTCCAGCTGTAGGGGTGTGGAGCTGCTGTAGGGGTGTGGAGCTGCTGTAGGGGCGTGGAGCTGCTGTAGGGGTGTGGTCCTGCTGTAGGGGTGTGGTCCTGCTGTAGGGGTGTGGTCCTGCTGTAGGGGTGTGGAGCTGCTGTAGGGGTGTGGTCCTGCTGTAGGGGTGTGGAGCTGCTGTAGGGGTGTGGAGCTGCTGTAGGGGCGTGGAGCTGCTGTAGGGGTGTGGTGCTGCTGTAGGGGTGTGGTCCTGCTGTAGGGGCGTGGAGCTGCTGTAGGGGCGTGGAGCTGCTGTAGGGGTGTGGTCCTGCTGTAGGGGTGTGGAGCTGCTGTAGGGGTGTGGAGCTGCTGTAGGGGTGTGGAGCTGCTGTAGGGGTGTGGAGCTGCTGTAGGGGTGTGGAGCTGCTGTAGGGGTGTGGAGCTGCTGTAGGGGTGTGGTGCACCCCTTTCCTCCTAAAACAGCCTACCTCTCTAGTGTGTATTTGGCAAGAGATGGACAGACTGGAGTTGTGTTAACATTGCCAAAGCAAGTATGGTAGATAATATATAAAGTGAAATAAACAGTAAAAATTAACAGAAAACATTACACATACAGAAGTTTCAATACAATAAAGATATTACAGATGTCATATTATATATATATATATATACAGTGTTTTAACAATGTATAAATGGTAAAGGACACAAGATAAAATAAATAAGCATAGATATGGGTTGTATTTACAATGGTGTGTGTTCTTCACTGGTTGCCCTTTTCTCGTGGCAACAGGTCACAAATCTTGCTGCTGTGATGGCACACTGTGGAATTTCCCCCAGTAGATATGGGAGTCTCTCTCTGTCTCTGTCTCTATCTGTGTGTTAGCTATGGTGTGATTACACACACATCCGTCAGTCAGTCAGGTTTAGTCCCTGTGGTCTAGGCCGTGGTACTTCTGGAAATGTACTCCATGTTCAGAGGAAGGTGTTAACATGTGCTGCTGGCTCAATGAGACTCTTTGTCCATCTCTCCCTGTCCCTCCTCTCTCACCCCACATCTCTCTCCCTCTTTTTCTCACACCACTTGCTCTGACAAAGCCCATCCTCTGACCACATGTTTTGTGTCTTTCTCCGTGTGTGTGTGTGTGTGTGTGTGTGTTGTCCTGCAGCCTGTCTGATGTGTGGGTGAACGAGACGGAGCGTCTTGTGTGTGTGTGTTTCGTGTGTGTGTGTGTGTGTGTGTTTCTTGTGTATGTGTGTGTGTTTCTTGTGTGTGTGTGTGTGTTTCGTGTGAGTGTGTGTGTGTGTGTTTCGTGTGTGTGTGTGTGTGTGTGTGTGTTTGTTTGTATGTGACTGAATCACCAGTCTACAGGAAAAACATGGACTGAGAAGGGGAACAGACGCTGTCAACACCTGTCTTCTCTAACTAGGCCTGTCTTCTCTAACTAGGCCTGTCTTCTCTAACTAGGCCTGTCTTCTCTAACTAGGCCTGTCTTCTCTAACTAGGCCTGTCTTCTCTAACTAGGCCTGTCTTCTCTAACTAGACCTGTCTTCTCTAACTAGGCCTGTCTTCTCTAACTAGACCTGCCTTCTCTAACTAGACCTCTCTTCTCTAACTAGGCCTGTCTTCTCTAACTAGACCTCTCTTCTCTAACTAGGCCTGTCTTCTCTAACTAGACCTCTCTTCTCTAACTAGACCTCTCTTCTCTAACTAGACCTGCCTTCTCTAACTAGACCTCTCTTCTCTAACTAGGCCTGCCTTCTCTAACTAGGCCTGTCTTCTCTAACTAGACCTGTCTTCTCTAACTAGACCTCTCTTCTCTAACTAGACCTGTCTTCTCTAACTAGGCCTGTCTTCTCTAACTAGGCCTGCCTTCTCTTGTCTAGACCTGTCTTCTCTAACTAGGCCTGTCTTCTCTAACTAGGCCTGCCTTCTCTTGTCTAGACCTGTCTTCTCTAACTAGGCCTGTCTTCTCTTGTCTAGACCTGTCTTCTCTAACTAGGCCTGTCTTCTCTAACTAGACCTGTCTTCTCTAACTAGGCCTGTCTTCTCTAACTAGACCTGTCTTCTCTAACTAGACCTGTCTTCTCTAACTAGGCCTGTCTTCTCTAACTAGGCCTGTCTTCTCTAACTAGGCCTGTCTTCTCTAACTAGGCCTGTCTTCTCTAACTAGGCCTGTCTTCTCTAACTAGACCTGTCTTCTCTAACTAGACCTGTCTTCTCTAACTAGGCCTGTCTTCTCTAACTAGGCCTGTCTTCTCTAACTAGACCTGTCTTCTCTAACTAGACCTGTCTTCTCTAACTAGGCCTGTCTTCTCTAACTAGACCTGTCTTCTCTAACTAGACCTGTCTTCTCTAACTAGGCCTGTCTTCTCTAACTAGGCCTGTCTTCTCTAACTAGGCCTGTCTTCTCTAACTAGACCTGTCTTCTCTAACTAGACCTGTCTTCTCTAACTAGGCCTGTCTTCTCTAACTAGGCCTGTCTTCTCTAACTAGACCTGTCTTCTCTAACTAGGCCTGTCTTCTCTAACTAGACCTGTCTTCTCTAACTAGACCTGTCTTCTCTAACTAGACCTCTCTTCTCTAACTAGGCCTGTCTTCTCTAACTAGGCCTGCCTTCTCCAACTAGACCCGTCTTCTCTAACTAGGCCTGTCTTCTCTAACTAGGCCTGTCTTCTCTTGTCTAGGCCTGTCTTCTCTTGTCTAGGCCTGTCTTCTCTTGTCTAGACCTGTCTTCTCTAACTAGACCTGTCTTCTCTTGTCTATTCCTGTCTTCTCTTGTCTAGGCCTGTCTTCTCTTGTCTAGACCTGTCTTCTCTAACTAGACCTGTCTTCTCTTGTCTAGGCCTGTCTTCTCTTGTCTAGGCCTGTCTTCTCTAACTAGGCCTGTCTTCTCTAACTAGGACTGTCTTCTCTTGTCTAGGCATGTCTTCTCTAACTAGGCCTGTCTTCTCTAACTAGGCCTGTCTTCTCTAACTAGGCCTGTCTTCTCTTGTCTAGACCTGTCTTCTCTAACTAGACCTGTCTTCTCTAACTAGGCCTGTCTTCTCTTATCTAGACCCGTCTTCTCCAACTAGACCCGTCTTCTCTAACTAGGCCCGTCTTCTCTATCTAGGCCTGTCTTCTCTAACTAGGCCTGTCTTCTCTTGTCTAGGCCTGTCTTCTCTAACTAGACCCGTCTTCTCTAACTAGGCCTGTCTTCTCTAACTAGGCCTGCCTTCTCTTGTCTAGACCTGTCTTCTCTAACTAGGCCTGCCTTCTCTTGTCTAGACCTGTCTTCTCTAACTAGGCCTGTCTTCTCTAACTAGGCCTGTCTTCTCTAACTAGGCCTGTCTTCTCTAACTAGGCCTGCCTTCTCTTGTCTAGGCCTGTCTTCTCTTATCTAGACCCGTCTTCTCCAACTACACCCGTCTTCTCCAACTAGACCCGTCTTCTCTAACTAGGCCTGTCTTCTCTATCTAGGCCTGTCTTCTCTAACTAGGCCTGTCTTCTCTTGTCTAGGCCCGTCTTCTCTAACTAGGCCTGTCTTCTCTAACTAGGCCTGTCTTCTCTTGTCTAGGCCTGTCTTCTCTTGTCTAGGCCTGTCTTCTCTTGTCTAGACCTGTCTTCTCTAACTAGAACTGTCTTCTCTAACCAGACCTGTCTTCTCTTGTCTAGGCCTGTCTTCTCTTGTCTAGACCTGTCTTCTCTAACTAGACGTGTCTTCTCTTGTCTATTCCTGTCTTCTCTTGTCTAGGCCTGTCTTCTCTTATCTAGACCCGTCTTCTCCAACTAGACCCGTCTTCTCCAACTAGACCCGACTTCTCTAACTAGGCCTGTCTTCTCTATCTAGGCCTGTCTTCTCTAACTAGGCCTGTCTTCTCTTGTCTAGGCCTGTCTTCTCTAACTAGACCCGTCTTCTCTATCTAGGCCTGTCTTCTCTAACTAGACCTGTCTACTCTTGTCTAGACCCCTCTTCTCTGTCTAGACCTGTCTTCTCTAACTAGACCTGTCTTCTCTAACTAGACCTGTCTTCTCTTGTCTAGGCCTGTCTTCTCTTGTCTAGGCCTGTCTTCTCTTGTCTAGACCCGTCTTCTCTAACTAGACCTGTCTTCTCTTGTGTAGACCTGTCTACTCTTGTGTAGACCTGTCTTCTCTTGTCTAGACCTGTCTTCTCTAACTAGACCTGTCTTCTCTTGTCTAGGCCTGTGTTCTCTTGTCTAGGCCTGTCTTCTCTAACTAGGCCTGTCTTCTCTAACTAGGCCTGTCTTCTCTAACTAGGCCTGTCTTCTCTAACTAGGCCTGTCTTCTCTAACTAGACCTGTCTTCTCTTGTCTAGACCCGTCTTCTCTAACTAGGCCTGTCTTCTCTTGTCTAGACCCGTCTTCTATAACTAGGCCTGTCTTCTCTTGTCTTGGCCTTTCTTCTCTAACTAGGCCCGTCTTCTCTAACTAGTCCCGTCTTCTCTAACTAGGCCCGTCTTCTCTAACTAGGCCCGTCTTCTCTAACTAGGCCTGCCTTCTCTTGTCTAGACCTGTCTTCTCTAACTAGGCCTGTCTTCTCTTGTCTAGGCCTGTCTTCTCTAACTAGACCCGTCTTCTCTAACTAGGCCCGTCTTCTCTAACTCGGCCCGTCTTCTCTAACTAGGCCCGTCTTCTCTAACTAGGCCCGTCTTCTCTAACTAGGCCCGTCTTCTCTAACTAGGCCCGTCTTCTCTAACTAGACCCGTCTTCTCTAACTAGGCCTGCCTTCTCTTGTCTAGGCCTGTCTTCTCTTGTCTAGACCTGTCTTCTCTAACTAGGCCTGTCTTCTCTTGTCTAGACCTCTTCTCTAATGAGGCCTGTCTACTCTTGTCTAGACCCCTCTTCTCTGTCTAGACCTGTCTTCTCTAACTAGCCCTGTCTTCTCTAACTAGACCTGTCTTCTCTTATCTAGACCCGTCTTCTCTAACTAGACCTGTCTTCTCTTGTCTAGACCCGTCTTCTCTTATCTAGACCTGTCTTCTCTTATCTAGACCCGTCTTCTCTAACTAGACCTGTCTTCTCTTGTCTAGACCCGTCTTCTCTAACTAGGCCCGTCTTCTCTAACTAGGCCCGTCTTCTCTAACTAGGCCCGTCTTCTCTAACTAGGCCCGTCTTCTCTAACTAGGCCCGTCTTCTCTAACTAGGCCCGTCTTCTCTAACTAGGCCCGTCTTATCTAACTAGGCCCGTCTTCTCTAACTAGGCCCGTCTTCTCTAACTAGGCCCGTCTTCTCTAACTAGCCCTGTCTTCTCTAACTAGACCTGTCTTCTCTTATCTAGACCCGTCTTCTCTAACTAGACCTGTCTTCTCTTGTCTAGACCTGTCTTCTCTAACTAGGCCTGTCTTCTCTTGTCTAGACCCGTCTTCTCTAACTAGGCCCGTCTTCTCTTGTCTAGACCCGTCTTCTCTAACTAGGCCCGTCTTCTCTAACTAGGCCCGTCTTCTCTAACTAGGCCCGTCTTCTCTAACTAGGCCCGTCTTCTCTAACTAGGCCCGTCTTCTCTAACTAGGCCCGTCTTCTCTAACTAGGCCCGTCTTCTCTAACTAGGCCCGTCTTCTCTTGTCAAGGCCCGTCTTCTCTTGTCAAGGCCCGTCTTCTCTTTTCTAGACCTGTCTTCTCTTGTCTAGACCTTCCTTCTCTAACTAGACCTGTCTTCTCTTATCTAGGCCTGTCTTCTCTAACTAGACCTGTCTTCTCTTGTCGAGAACCCTGTCCCTACTCTGAGTGGCCACAGAAAGCCCCCTGTCCCTACTCTGAGTGGCCACAGAAATCCCCCTGTGCCTACTCTGAGTAGCTACAGAAAGCCCCCTGTCCCTACTCTGAGTGGCCACAGAAAGCCCCCTGTCCCTACTCTGAGTGGCCACAGAAAGCCCCCCGTCCCCACTCTGTGCCATCTCTCTGCACAGTCCTTCTCCCCACCAGGTGGCGCCATCCCTTGACTTCCATCTAGAAACCCAGGGCAGGAAGCTGCCATTTCTCATGCGAGATAGATGTGTGTTCTCTGTGTGTGATGAGGCAGGTGTCCTACGCTGCTCCAACCTGCTCTGACCCTAGTGGCTATGACTAAAATGTTAAAGCTGGAGAGGAATCAGAGGAGGCTGGTGGGAGGGAACCTTCTGAGGATGGGCTCATTGTAATGACTGTTATGGAATTAATGGAACATGTGGTTTCCATATGTGTCATGTGTTTGATACTGTTCCGTTTATTCCCTTCCAGACTTTACAACGAGCCCTTCCTCCTATCGCTCCTCCCACCAGCCTCCTCTGAGAGGAGTTTAAGTTGGTGTGTTGGACTCTTGTCATCAGGACTAGGGAAAATATTCACCATTGAATTGCATGGCCAAGTAATCTTGGCGAAGACCTGATGGCACTATAGCCCCTCAGAGTGACAGGTTAGCAGCTTGATCCTCGTCATACTATCCGTATTACAATCTTCTCAGCACTGTACAGGGTCTATCCTTCACTTCACTGTCCTCCCAACACGGCAAGGGGGAAATCAGGTTACTGTTGGTTAATGACCTGCTGTATAAAAGACTGAAAATGAATACTGAAAGAGGAACAACGTGTCTATAAGAATAGCAACGGAAGGTCCTGTACCGTCTGCCTGGTCAGGGCTAGATGAGTTTAGGCAGGGAGGGGCTCGACAGAAAAAAATAATGTCTCCATGGCCGGCCAATGGGTGTCTCCGCGGCCGGCCAATGGGTGTCTCCACGGCCGGCCAATGGGTGTCTCCACGGCCGGCCAATGGGTGTCTCCACGGCCGGCCAATGGGTGTCAAGATTTATATACATAAAGTGGTGTATATACAGTTATATGCTATATATATATATATACACACAGTTGAAGTCGGAAGTTTACATACACCTTAGCCAAATACATTTAATCTCAGTTTTTCACAATTCCTGACATTTAATCCTCGTAAAAAGTCCCTGTTTTAGGTCAGTTAGGATCACCACTTTATTTTAAAAATGTGAAATGTCAGAATAATAGTAGAGAGACTGATTTATTTCAGCTTTAATTTCTTTCATCACATTCCCAGTGGGTCAGAAGTTTCTGGCTTTTTAGTCTGGCTTTTTTAAGGCGGTTTTAGAGCAATGACTTCTTCCTTGCAGAGCGGCCTTTCAGGTTATAGGATTAGTTTTACTGTATATATAGATACTTTTGTACCTGTTTGTTCCAGCATCTTCACAAGGTCCTTTGCTGTTGTTCTGGGATTGATTTGCACTTTTCACACCAAAGAACATTCATCTCTAGGAGACAGAACGCATCTCCTTCCTGAGCGGTAGGACGGCTGTGTGGTCCCAAGGTGTTTATACTTGCGTACTATTGTTTGTACAGATGAACGTGGTACCTTCAGGTGTTTGGAAATTGCTCCCAAGGATGAACCAGACTTGTGGAGGTCTCCCATTTTTTTCTGAGGTCTGATTTCTTTTGATTTTCCCATGATGTCGGGCAAAGAGACATTGAGTTTGAAGGTAGGCCTTGAAATACATCCACAGATACACCTCCGATTGACTCAAATTATGTCAATTAGCCTATCAGAAGCTTCTAAAGCCATGACATCATTTTCTGGAATTTTCCAATCTGTTTAAAGGCACAGTCAACTTAGTGATTGTAAACTTCTGACTCACTGGAATTGTGACACAGTGAATTATAGGTGAAATAATCTCTCTGTAAACAATTGTAGGAAAAATGACTTGTCATGCACAAAGTAGATGTCCTAACCGACTTGCCAAAACTATAGTTTGTTAACAAGAAATTTGTGGAGTGGTTGAAAAACGAGTTTTAATGACTCCAACCTAAGTGTATGTAAACTTCCGACTTCAACTTTATTAGTATAAAATAATATAAATGTATATATCAAAAGTTTGGGGTCAAATGTTATTGTTTTCCATGAAAACATACATGAACTGAGTTGCAAAATGAATAGGAAAAATAGTCAAGACGTTGACAAAGTCATAAGTAATGATTTTTAATTGAAATTATAATCGTGTCCTTTGCTTTCATCAACTAATCCTCCATTTGATGCAATTACAGTCTTGCAGAACTTTGGCGTTCTGGGTGTCAATTTGGTAAGGTCATCTGAAGAGATTTCACCCCATGCATCCTGAAGCACCTCCCACAAATTGGATTGGCTTGATGGGCACTTCTTACATATCATATGGTCAGTCTGCTCCCACAACAGACCAATAGGGTTGAGATCTGGTGATTGTGCTGGTCACTCCAATATAGACAGAATGCCAGCTGACTGCTTCTTCCCTAGTTATTGCATAGTTTGGAGCTATGCTTTGGGTCATTGTCCTGTTGTAGGAGGAAATTGGCTCCAATTAAGCACCGTCCACAGGGTATGGCGTAGCTTTGCAAAATGGAGTGATAGCCTTCCTTCTTCGAGATCCCTTTTATACCCTGTACAACTCCCCCACTTTACCACCACCAAAGCACCCCCAGGTCATCGCATTGCCTCCACCATGCTTCACAGATGGCGTCAAGCACTCCCTCAGCATCTCTTCATTTTTTCTGTGTCTCACGAATGTTCTTTTTTGTGCTGCGAGCACCTCAAACTTAGATTAGTCTGTCCATAAAAAAAAGTCCAATCTTCCTCTGTCCAGTGTCTGTGTTCTTTTGCCCATCTTAATCTTTTATTTTTATTGTCCAGTCTGAGATATGTCTTTTTCTTTGCAACTCTGCCTAGAAGGCCAACATCCCGGAGTTGCCTCTTCACTGTTGATGTTGAGACTGGTGTTTTGTGGGTACTATTTAATGAAACTGCCAGTTGCCAAGAGTGTGCAAAGCTGTCCTCAAGTCAAATGGTGGCTACATTGAAGAATCTCAAATATAAAATATATTTTGATTTGTTTAACACTTTTTTGGTTACTACATGATTCCTTATGTGTTATTTCGTAGTTTTGATGTCTTCACTGTTATTCTACAAGTTTTAGTTTTAAAAAATTAAGAAAAACCCTTGAATGAGTAGGTGTGTCCAAACGTTTGACTGGTACTGTATATATATTTATATATACACACACACACACACTCACTCTTTCTTCACACATGCTCTGTTTCATGTCTCCTCAGAGCGTTACCACAGAAGCGGCTGAAGCGGAGGTAAGCATGACATATTAAGAGCTGATCCTGTCAATGTCCCTACAGTCTGCCATACCGGAGAGGTCATGTTTACAATGTCACATCTTTCCCTCTTTTTACCCAGTCTGTAAGGATTCCTCTGTAGCTGTCGGGTTAGGATACCTCTGTAGCTGTCGGGTTAGGATACCTCTGTAGCTGTCGGGTTAGGATTCCTCTGTAGCTGTCGGGTTAGGATACCTCTGTAGCTGTCGGGTTAGGATTCCTCTGTAGCTGTCGGGTTAGGATACCTCTGTAGCTGTCGGGTTAGGATTCCTCTGTAGCTGTCGGGTTAGGATTCCTCTGTAGCTGTCAGGTTAGGATTCCTCTGTAGCTGTGGGGTTAGGATTCCTCTGTAGCTGTCGGGTTAGGATTCCTCTGTAGCTGTAGGGTTAGGATTCCTCTGTAGCTGTCGGGTTATGATTCCTCTGTAGCTATAGGGTTAGGATTCCTCTGTAGCTGTCGGGTTAGGATTCCTCTGTAGCTGTCAGGTTAGGATTCATCTGTAGCTGTCGGGTTAGGATTCATCTTTAGCTGTAGGGTTAGGATTCCTCTGTAGCTGTCGGGTTAGGATTCCTCTGTAGCCGTAGGGTTAGGATTAATCTGTAGCTATAATGTTAGAATTCCTCTGTAGCTGTGGGGTTAGGATTCCTCTGTAGCTGTCAGGTTAGGATTCATCTGTAGCTGCAGGGTTAGGATTCCTCTGTAGCTGTAGGGTTAGGATTCCTCTGTAGCTGTAGGGTTAGGATTCCTCTGTAGCTGTAGTGTTAGAATTCCTCTGTAGCTGTGGGGTTAGGATTCCTCTGTAGCTGTAGGGTTAGGATTCCTCTGTAGCTGTCGGGTTAGGATTCCTCTGTATCTGTAGGGTTAGGATTCCTCTGTAGCTGTCGGGTTAGGATTCCTCTGTAGTTGTCGGGTTAGGATTCCTCTGTAGCTGTCGGGTTAGGATTCCTCTGTAGCTGTCGGGTTAGGATTCCTCTGTAGCTGTCGGGTTAGGATTCCTCTGTATCTGTAGGGTTAGGTTTCCTCTTTAGCTGTAGGGTTAGGATTCCTCTGTATCTGTAGGGTTAGGATTCCTCTGTAGCTGTCGGGTTAGGATTCCTCTGTAGCTGTCGGGTTAGGATTCCTCTGTAGCTATAGGGTTAGGATTCCTCTGTAGCTGTAGGGTTAGGATTCATCTGTAGCTATAGTGTTAGGATTCCTCTTTAGCTGTAGGGTTAGGATTCCTCTGTAGCTATAGGGTTAGGATTCCTCTGTAGCTGTGTGGTTAGGATTCCTCTGTAGCTGTATGGTTAGGATTCCTCGATAGCTGTAGGGTTAGGATTCCTCTGTAGCTGTAGGGTTAGGATTCCTCTGTAGCTGTAGGGTTAGGATTCCTCTGTAGCTGTAGTGTTAGAATTCCTCTGTAGCTGTGGGGTTAGGATTCCTCTGTAGCTGTCAGGTTAGGATTCCTCTGTAGCTGTCAGGTTAGGATTCCTCTGTAGCTGTCGGGTTAGGATTCCTCTGTAGCTGTAGGGTTAGGATTCCTCTGTAGCTGTAGACTCCAATAGTGACGATTTAATGTTGATAATGACTCCAATAATGGTGATTTAATGTTGATAATAACTCCAATAATGATGATATAATGTTGATAATGATGATGATGTTGATGACTCTTCTATAAGCTACCCATTATCTTACAGTTGCATGACATGGTGGGTGCTTATTCTTGGGTTCTCACGCTGTTCGTTCTAATTGATAAGGTGTGTTTCCACATGACCTGCCTGAGCTAGATAGAAACACATGACCTCTAAAGTTCTAGCACCAGGAGGAGAGGAGAGGTATAGGGAAGAGAGAGGAGAGGTATAGGGAAGAGAGAGGAGAGGAGAGGTAAGGGTAAGAGAGAGGAGAGGAGAGGTATGGGGAAGAGAGAGGAGAGGTAAGGGTAAGAGAGAGGAGAGGAGGGGTAAGAGAGAGGAGAGGAGAGGTAAGGGTAAGGGTAAGAGAGAGGAGAGGAATGGGGAAGAGAGAGGAGAGGAGAGGTATAGGGAAGAGAGAGGAGAGGTATGGGGAAGAGAGAGGAGGGGAGAGGTAAGGGGAAGAGAGAGGAGAGGTATGGGGAAGAGAGAGGAGAGGTATGGGGGAAGAGAGAGGAGAGGAGAGGTATGGGGAAGAGAGAGGAGAGGAGAGGTATGGGGAAGAGAGAGGAGAGGAGAGGTATGGGGAAGAGAGAGGAGAGGAGAGGTAAGGGTAAGAGAGAGGAGAGGTAAGGGTAAGAGAGAGGAGAGGAGAGGTAAGGGTAAGAGAGAGGAGAGGAGAGGTATGGGGAAGAGAGAGGAGAGGAGAGGTATGGGGAAGAGAGAGGAGAGGTATGGGGAAGAGAGAGGAGAGGTATGGGGAAGAGAGAGGAGAGGTATGGGGAAGAGAGAGGAGAGGAGAGGTATGGGGAAGAGAGAGGAGAGGAGAGGTAAGGGTAAGAGAGAGGAGAGGTAAGGGTAAGAGAGGGAGAGGAGAGGTAAGGGTAAGAGAGAGGAGAGGAGAGGTAAGGGTAAGAGAGGGAGAGGAGAGGTAAGGGTAAGAGAGAGGAGAGGAGAGGTATGGGGAAGAGAGAGGGAGAGGTAAGGGTAAGAGAGAGGAGAGGAGAGGTATGGGGAAGAGAGAGGAGAGGAGAGGTAAGGGTAAGAGAGAGGAGAGGAGAGGTATGGGGAAGAGAGAGGAGAGGTATGGGGAAGAGAGAGGAGGTATGGGGAAGAGAGAGGAGAGGAGAGGTATGGGGAAGAGAGAGGAGAGGTATGGGGAAGAGAGAGGAGAGGAGAGGTATGGGGAAGAGAGAGGAGAGGAGAGGTATAGGGAAGAAAGAGGAGAGGAGAGGTAAGGGTAAGAGAGAGGAGAGGAGAGGTATGGGGAAGAGAGAGGGTAGTAGAGGGGAGAGAGGGAAGACGAGGTGAGAATGTCAATTGGTTTTACTCGACTCCTTGCGTCCTGTCCTCTCCTCCCCGGGTCAAAGGTCATTGAGGAAACGTGTAAACAAATGTGCTTGAAGTCCAAATAGAGAGCCAACAAATTTGAACGATGATGAAGGCCAGGGATGAAGAAGCGTCTAGCGACTTGCTGGCGCCGAGTCCTAGCGTGATGACTCAATCACGATTTATGACATTGTTTGGATGGCCGACCTATCACAGGGGTCAAACACACTTTATCTGTGGCTTTCTCCGGGGAGGGACTTTCCCGTAGAACTCTGGGAGCACGGACACCATTGGAGGTGTGAATAGAGGAAAACTTTTATCGAAGAAATGAATGTTTACTGTGTGAATTAAATGGTCATGTATTGGATTGTTTCAAGAAAAAACGAGAGAGAACTGTGAATGTCTTTATTGTACTGTTAAGTTCTATGGATTTACTGTTACTTGGAAACTGCTGTTCTGTTCATCAGATGGCTGATTGTGCAAAGAGGGAGGGTAGTGGTTAGAGTGGAGTGGCGGCAGGGTAGCCTAGTGGTTAGAGTGGAGGGGCGGCAGGGTAGCCTAGTGGTTAGAGTGGAGGGGCGGCAGGGTAGCCTAGTGGTTAGAGTGGAGTGGCGGCAGGGTAGCCTAGTGGTTAGAGTGGAGTGGCGGCAGGGTAGCCTAGTGGTTAGAGTGGAGTGGCGGCAGGGTAGCCTAGTGGTTAGAGTGGAGGGGCGGCAGGGTAGCCTAGTGGTTAGAGTGGAGGGGCGGCAGGGTAGCCTAGTGGTTAGAGTGGAGGGGCGGCAGGGTAGCCTAGTGGTTAGAGTGGAGGGGCGGCAGGGTAGCCTAGTGGTTAGAGTGGAGGGGCGGCAGGGTAGCCTAGTGGTTAGAGTGGAGGGGCGGCAGGGTAGCCTAGTGGTTAGAGTGGAGGGGTGGCAGGTAGCCTAGTGGTTAGAATGGAGGGGCGGCAGGTAGCCTAGTGGTTAGAATGGAGGGGCGGCAGAGTAGCCTAGTGGTTAGAATGGAGGGGCGGCAGGATAGCCTAGTGGTTAGACTGGAGGGGCGGCAGGATAGCCTAGTGGTTAGATTGGAGGGGCGGCAGGTAGACTAGTGGTTAGAGTGGAGGGGCGGCAGGTAGACTAGTGGTTAGAGTGGAGGGGTGGCAGGTAGCCTAGTGGTTAGAGTGGAGGGGCGGCAGGGTAGCCTAGTGGTTAGAGTGGAGGGGTGGCAGGTAGCCTAGTGGTTAGAGTGGAGGGGTGGCAGGTAGCCTAGTATTTAGAATGGAGGGGTGGCAGGTAGCCTAGTGGTTAGAGTGGAGGGGTGGCAGGTAGCCTAGTGGTTAGAGTGGAGGGGCGGCAGGTAGACTAGTGGTTAGAGTGGAGGGGCGGCAGGTAGCCTAGTGGTTAGAGTGGAGGGGTGGCAGGTAGCCTAGTGGTTAGAGTGGAGGGGTGGCAGGTAGACTAGTGGTTAGAGTGGAGGGGTGGCAGGTAGCCTAGTGGTTAGAGTGGAGGGGTGGCAGGTAGCCTAGTGGTTAGAGTGGAGGGGCGGCAGGTAGAGTAGTGGTTAGAGTGGAGGGGTGGCAGGTAGACTAGTGGTTAGAGTGGAGGGGCGGCAGGGTAGCCTAGTGGTTAGAGTGGAGGGGCGGCAGGGTAGCCTAGTGGTTAGAATGGAGGGGCGGCAGGTAGCCTAGTGGTTAGAATGGAGGGGCGGCAGGGTAGCCTAGTGGTTAGAATGGAGGGGCGGCAGGATAGCCTAGTGGTTAGACTGGAGGGGCGGCAGGATAGCCTAGTGGTTAGACTGGAGGGGCGGCAGGTAGACTAGTGGTTAGACTGGAGGGGCGGCAGGTAGACTAGTGGTTAGAATGGAGGGGTGGCAGGTAGCCTAGTGGTTAGAGTGGAGGGGCGGCAGGGTAGCCTAGTGGTTAGAATGGAGGGGCGGCAGGGTAGCCTAGTGGTTAGAGTGGAGGGGTGGCAGGTAGCCTAGTGGTTAGAGTGGAGGGGCGGCAGGTAGACTAGTGGTTAGAGTGGAGGGGTGGCAGGTAGCCTAGTGGTTAGAGTGGAGGGGTGGCAGGTAGCCTAGTGGTTAGAGTGGAGGGGCGGCAGGGTAGCCTAGTGGTTAGAGTGGAGGGGCGGCAGGGTAGCCTAGTGGTTAGAGTGGAGGGGCGGCAGGTAGCCTAGTGGTTAGAGTGGAGGGGCGTCAGGGTAGCCTAGTGGTTAGAGTGGAGGGGCGGCAGGTAGCCTAGTGGTTAGAGTGGAGGGGCGGCAGGTAGCCTAGTGGTTAGAGTGGAGGGGCGGCAGGGTAGCCTAGTGGTTAGAGTGGAGGGGCGGCAGGTAGCCTAGTGGTTAGAGTGGAGGGGCGGCAGGTAGCCTAGTGGTTAGAGTGGAGGGGCGGCAGGGTAGCCTAGTGGTTAGAGTGGAGGGGCGGCAGGTAGCCTAGTGGTTAGAGTGGAGGCGCGGCAGGTAGACTAGTGGTTAGAGGGAGGAGCGGCAGGGTAGCCTAGTGGTTAGAGTGGAGGGGCGGCAGGGTAGCCTAGTGGTTAGAGTGGAGGGGGCGGCAGGGTAGCCTAGTGGTTAGAGTGGAGGGGCGGCAGGGTAGCCTAGTGGTTAGAGTGGAGGGGCGGCAGGTAGCCTAGTGGTTAGAGTGGAGGCGTGGCAGGTAGACTAGTGGTTAGAGTGGAGGAGCGGCAGGGTAGCCTAGTGGTTAGAGTGGAGGGGCGGCAGGGTAGCCTAGTGGTTAGAGTGGAGGGGCGGCAGGGTAGCCTAGTGGTTAGAGTGGAGGGGTTGCAGTGTTTAGAGCGTTGGACTAGTAACCAAAAGGTTGCAAGTTCAAATCCCCGAGCTGACAAGGTAAAAAATCTGTCATTCTGCCCCTGAACAGGCACCCACTGTTCCTAGGCCGTCATTGAAATTAAGAATTTGTTCTTAACTGACTTGCCTGGTTAAATAAAGGTAAAAAAATAAAATCATCATACAGTGTATTGAGGTGTGGTGATTAGATCAGAGAATGAGTGTACCATTTTATCTTTTCTGTTTGCAATGTTTTTGGGGCCATGTAATGTGATGTGACTCGACGATGGGAGACACTGGGATTTGGCGCTCTTGGAAGAATAAAAGCTGGCATCATGGAGTCATTGGAAACCAAGCTCCTGGCCTTGAGCTGTGCAGCTCTGAACTCAATTATGTAATGCTATTGATTTCAAGATACTAACCTCTTAATAATTGCATAACAGAAAACCTAGATTTTATTTTACCAGGTAAATTGACTGAGAACACATGCTCGTTTACAGCAACATACGTTATAAGGGGATGAATGAGCCAATTGCAAAATGGGGATTATTAGGTGATCATGATGGTTTGAGGCCCAGTTTGGGAATGTAGCCAGGACACCAGGGTTAACACCTCTACTCTTATGATAAGTGACATGGGATCTTTAGTGACCACAGAGAGGTAGGTCACCCGTTTAATGCCATCTGAAAGACGGCACCCTACACAGGGCAATGTCCCTAATCACTGCCATGGGGTATTTTGATATATATTTTTTTAGACCAGAGGAATGAGTGCCTCCTACTGGTCCTCCAACACAACTGGCAGCAGCATCTGGTTTCCCATCCAGGGACTGACCAGGACCAACCCTGCTTAGCTTCAGAAGCAAATAAGCAGTGGGATACAGAGTGGTACGCTGCTGGCTGCTGGCTCTTATAGTATTCTGAGTGGTGATGCTTCGCTACAGTAGCTAGGATGAATTATGGACCTTCAGCGTTCACGCAATAATGGAGTCAGATGGTATATCATATTATGGGCATATTCCCCTTCGCCTAATTCTCTGTCATCCTCAGACCAAGAGGATTTTCACTAATCTACACGCTTGTATGAAATGAGACTATCCTTCTCCACACTTTACAGGGTTGGAATTCCAAAATGAATGTATAAAGTGATTTAAAACAAATGTAGCTTGTTGTACAAGACATTTAGCAGCTAAAAGGGATAAGTAGCATATTGTTTTTAAATGTGGAGCATGCTTTGCTCCTTCCAGGAAACAACAGCTGTTTCAAAGGGGTGGTTAAAGATCCCGCGTGGCGCAGCGGTCTAAGGCATCAAATCAAAATGTTATTTGTCACGCGCGACGAATACAGTTCAATGTTTACTTACAAGCCCTTAACCAACAACGCATTAAGAAAAATACATTGAATAAGTGTTAAGTAAAAATAGACAAGCAGAAAAAAATAAATACATGTATAATTAAACAGCAGCAGTAAAATAACAAGTGAGGCTATATACAGGGTGTACAGGTTAGTAATGAGGCTATATACAGGGGGTACCGGTACAGAGTCAATGTGGAGGCTATATACAGGGGGTACCGGTACAGAGTCAATGTGGAGACTATATACAGGGTGTACCGGTACAGAGTCGATGTGGAGACTATATACAGGGGGTACCGGTTAGTAATGAGGCTATATACAGGGGGTACCGGTTAGTAATGAGGCTATATACAGGGGGTACCGGTTAGTAATGAGGCTATATACAGGGGGTACCGGTTAGTAATGAGGCTATATTGGGGCGGCAATGTAGCCAGGTGGTTAGAGCGTTGGACTAGTAACCGGAAGGTTGAGAGTTCAAACCCCCGAGCTGACAAGGTACAAATCTGTCGTTCTGCCCCTGAACAGGCAGTTAACCCACTGTTCCTAGGCCGTCATTGAAAATAAGAATGTGTTCTTAACTGACTTGCCTGGTTAAATAAAGGTAAAATGAAAAAAAATATACAGGGTGTACAGGTTAGTAATGAGGTTATATACAGGGAGTACCGGTTAGTAATGAGGTTATATACAGGGGGTACAGGTTAGTAATGAGATTATATACAGGGGGTACAGGTTAGTAATGAGGCTATATACAGGGGGTACAGGTTAGTAATGAGGCTATATACAGGGGGTACAGGTTAGTAATGAGATTATATACAGAGTGTACAGGTTAGTAATGAGGCTATATACAGGGGGTACAGGTTAGTAATGAGGCTATATACAGGGGGTACAGGTTAGTAATGAGATTATATACAGGGGTACCGGTTAGTAATGAGGCTATATACAGGGGGTACCGGTTAGTAATGAGGCTATATTGGGGCGGCAGGGTAGCCTAGTGGTTAGAGCGTTGGACTAGTAATCGGAAGGTTGAGAGTTCAAACCCCTGAGCTGACAAGGTACAAATCTGTCGTTCTGCCCCTGAACAGGCAGTTAACCCACTGTTCCTAGACTGTCATTGAAAATAAGAATGTGTTCTTAACTGACTTGCCTGGTTAAATAAAGGTAAAATGAAAAAAATATACAGGGTGTACAGGTTAGTAATGAGGTTATATATACAGGGGGTACCGGTACAGAGTAAATGTGGAGGCTATATACAGGGGGTACCGGTACAGAGTCAATGTGGAGGCTATATACAGGGGGTACCGGTACAGAGTCAATGTGGAGGCTATATACAGGGTGTTATGGTACAGAGTCAATGTGGAGGCTATATACAGGGTGTTATGGTACAGAGCCAATGTGGAGGCTATATACAGGGTGTTATGGTACAGAGTCAATGTGTAGGCTATATACAGGGTGTTATGGTACAGAGTCAATGTGGAGGCTATATACAGGGGGAACCGGTTAGTAATGAGGCTATAGAGTCAATGTGGAGGCTATATACAGGGGGTACCGGTACAGAGTCAACGTGGGGGCTATATACAAGGGGAACCGGTTAGTAATGAGGCTATTTACAGGGGGTACCGGTAGAGTCAATGTGGAGGCTATATACAGGGTGTACCGGTACCAAGTCAATGTGGAGGCTATATACAGGGGGTACCGGTACAGAGTCAATGTGGAGGCTATATACAGGGGGTACCGGTACTGAGTCAATGTGGAGGCTATATACAGGGTGTTATGGTACAGAGTCAATGTGGAGGCTATATACAGGGTGTTATGGTACAGAGTCAATGTGGAGGCTATATACAGGGGGAACCGGTTAGTAATGAGGCTATATACAGGGGGTACCGGTTAGTAATGAGGTTATATACAGGGGGAACCGGTTCGTAATGAGGCTATATACAGGGGGTACCGGTAGAGTCAATGTGGAGGCTATATACAGGGTGTACCGGTACCAAGTCAATGTGGAGGCTATATACAGGGGGTACCGGTACTGAGTCAATGTGGAGGCTATATACAGGGTGTTATGGTACAGAGTCAATGTGGAGGCTATATACAGGGTGTTATGGTACAGAGTCAATGTGGAGGCTATATACAGGGGGTACTGGTTAGTAATGAGGCTATATACAGGGGGTACCGGTAGAGTCAATGTGGAGTCTATATACAGGGGGTACCGTTTAGTAATGAGGCTATATACAGGGGGTACCGGTAGAGTCAATTTGCAGGGACACCAGTCTGTCGAGGTAATTGAGGTAATATGTACATGTAGGTATAGTTAAAGTATGCATAGATAGACCATGCATAGATAATAAACAGAGAGTAGCAGCAGAGTAAAAGGGGTCTGGGTAGCCCTTTGATCAGCTGTTTAGGGGTCTTATGGCTTGGGGGTAGAAGTCTCTATGAAGCCTTTTGGACCTCGACTTGGAGCTCCGGTACTGCTTGCCGCGCGGTAGCAGAGAGAACAGTTTATGACTAGGGTGGCTGGAGTCTTTGAAAATTTTAGGGCCTTCCTCTGACACCGCCTGGTATAGAGGTCCTGGATGGCAGGAATCTTGGTGAGGTACTGGGCCATACGCACTACCCTCTGTAGTGCCTTGCGGTCGGAGGTCGAGCAGTTGCCATACCAGGCAGTGATGCAACCCTTCAGGATGCTCTCGATGGTGCAGCTGTAGAACCTATTGAGGATCTGAGGACTCATGCCAGTCTCCTAAGGGGGAATAGGCTTTGTCGTGCCCTCTTCACATGAGGGCACACATGTCTTAGTGTGTTTGGACCATGTTAGTTTGTTGTAGATGTGGACACCAAGGATCTTGAAGCTCTCAATCTGCTCCACTACAGCCCCGTCGATGAGAATGGGGGTGTGTTCGGTCCTCCTTTTCCTGTAATCCACAATCATCTCCTTTGTCTTGATCACGTTGAGGGAGAGGTTGTTGTCCTGGCACCACAAGGCCAGGTCTCTGACCTGCTAATTGGGCCTGCCACTGTTGTGTCATCGGCAAACTTGATGATGGTGTTTGAGTCGTGCCTGGCCTTGCAGTCATGAGTGAACAGGGAGTACAGGAGGGGACTGAGCACCCACCCCTGAAGGGTCCCCGTGTTGTTACCTACCCATACCACCTGGGAGCAGCCCGTCAGGAAGTCCAGGATCCAGTGGCAGAGGGAGGTGTTTAGTCCCAAGGGTCCTTAGCTTAGTGATGAGCTTTGAGGGCACTATGGTGTTGAACGCTGACCTGTAGTCAATGAACAACATTCTCACATAGGTGTTCATTTTGTCCAGGTTGGAAAGGGCAGTGTTGAATGCAACAGAGTTTGCATCATCTGTTGATCTGTTGCGGCGGTATGCAAATTGGAGTGTTATTAGGGTTGTTGGGCACAGGGACAGTGGTGGTCTGCTTGAAACATGTTGATCAGTCAGTTTGAAAATGTCATTGAAGACACTTGCCAGTTGGTCAGCGCATGCTCGGAGTACACGTCATGGTAATCCATTAGGCCCTGCGGCTTTGTGAATGTTGACCTGTTTAAAGGTCTTAATCACATCGGCTACAGAGAGCGTGATCACACAGATGTTCGGAACAGATTTAAGTTTCCCTGCATTAAAGTCTCCGGCCACTAGGAGCGCCACCTCAGGATGAGCCTTCTCCTGTGGAATACAGCTCATTGAGTTGCGGTCTTATTGCCAGCATCGGTCTACGGTGGTATATAGACAGCTATGAAAAATATAGTTGTAATGGCATCATTACAGACCCTGGTTAGATACCGGGCTTTATCACAACCGGCCGTGATCGGGAGTCCCATAGGGCAGCGCAGAATTGGCCCAGCGTCGTCCAGGTCAGGATTTGGCCGGTGTAGGCCGTCATTGTTAATAAAAATGTGTTCATAACTGACTTGCCTAGTTAAAGGTTAAGTAAAAAATCAATAAAACACTTCCGTGCTAGCCGCAAGGAGGATACTTCCGTGCTAGCCACAAGGAGGATACTTCCGTGCTAGCCACAAGGAGGATACTTCCGTGCTAGCCACAAGGAGGATACTTCCGTGCTAGCCACAAGGAGGATACTTCCGTGCTTCCTCTGCTGAAATAGGCAATGGAGGAGGTGAGCATACTCCTCCGTTTACCTTCTAACAGAACTGACACATCCTCAACTAATCGGTTTCCCGGACACGGAGGAGTCGATGAGAGAGCAGACTTTTGCCGAAGGGAGGCGAGGCGGAAGGCAATAGAGACAAAAGAGGGAGAAGGCCGTGGAGACGGAGGAAGGAGGCAGCCTAGTCATATTCCATTTATGACTCTGACCCCACCGTAGCACAGCAACAGCAGCAGCACATCTCTTTAGTGTACATCATATTCGTCTTCACATCTGTCCTGCCCCCCTCACATTATCCTGGCCTGTCTGTTGGGAGACAGGAGGCAGGTTGTCATATAGCCTTAAGCTTCCCAGTGGAAATGTTGTGATGTTTTTTTTCTGTTCATGACATTTTTGTCTTGAGGCCAGGCTGAAGTTCAGTAGCCGAAAGTCTACGCCCTTTCGTCAGTGATTGGTCAATAGTACTACTCCTGGTATGAGTGGGAGCTATGAACAGGGTTATTATGTAAATGAAGTGTTTGTCATTTAGCGAGAGACAACAAAACATCTTAGATGTAAAATTGTAGGACGAAGACCTCAGAATTTTTTTGATTTGAAATTTTTTTTTATCTTATATTAATTAGTCCTATTTTAGCGGAAGTGTATTCTGGCTATGTTGTTGCTATGGCATCTTATAAGAGCGGCAGGTAGCCTCGAGGTTAGAGCGTTAGGCCAGTAACCGACAGGCCGCTGGTTTGAAACTTGGAGGTGAAGAAGTATGTTGCTGTGCCCTTGCGCAAGGCACTTATCCCCAATTGCTCCAGGTATGCTGGAGAATGGTGACCCCACACCCGGCAGGTGTCTCAGGGGGCTGTTAGGATAAGCAAAAAAAACAAAAACATTTCCATGACACACTTGTGTGTAACAGGACTAATAATAAGCACCCTATTATTCTCATCAAGAGGGACAGTGACGTTTTTGTTTTGTTTTTCTTCTCGTTTTTTTCAAGTGAAGTTATTTATTAAAGGTAAAACTGGCAGAGACGTACCACTTCGCCTAGCTGAGTTCTACTAGGAGCAAACCCAAACTAGTATGAGGACACCTTTAGCCCAGCCATGTGTGCATCTGTCACTGAAAACGGGTTGGGTTACTGAACAAACAACTCTGGGATGAGAAATCAACCAGGGGACCATTTTAGCCTCGAAACAGGAAGTATTTCTGATTTAAAAAATCTGTCTTTTAGAATACCTGTATTTAACAGTTGGCTAGGTGTGGTATGTTGTTCAGAGGGCAGAGTGAGACCTGACTATCTCTATGCTCTTATTACAGCCCCGAAATGTGATTGGCCTCTGCTGGTGTCAGAGGTCTCTGACCCTCACTCACCGGCCAATGAATGTGCTCGGTTCTCAGCAGTAACCAGGAAGAGTCGATAATAACTAAAAACAAATCAATTCTAAAAGCTTTAACAAGAACAAGGTATTGTATTTATACAAGAAAAGCAGGGGGAGGGGGGGGAGAATTCTCCCCATTCTTATGTTATTGTTTTATTAGATAAAGTAATGAAATTACATTTTATCTATCGTAATAAATTAGAAGGGGAGACCGATGAGAGGTGTGTGTGTGGAGGTGAACACAGAGATGGAACACTGGTCTGGTGAGAGGTGTGTGTGGAGGTGGACACAGAGATGAAAACACTGGTCTGGTGAGAGGTGTGTGTGTGTGGAGGTGGACACAGAGATGAAAACACTGGTCTGGTGAGAGGTGTGTGTGTAGAGGTGGACACAGAGATGGAACACTGGTCTGGTAAGAGGTGTGTGTAGAGGTGGACACAGAGATGAAAACACTGGTCTGGTGAGAGGTGTGTGTGTGTAGAGGTGGACACAGAGATGAAAACACTGGTCTGGTAAGAGGTGTGTGTAGAGGTGGACACAGAGATGAAAACACTGGTCTGGTGAGAGGTGTGTGTGTAGAGGTGGAACACTGGTCTGGTGAGAGGTGTGTGTGGAGGTGAACACAGAGATGAAAACACTGGTCTGGTAAGAGGTGTGTGTAGAGGTGGACACAGAGATGAAAACACTGGTCTGGTGAGAGGTGTGTGTGTAGAGGTGGAACACTGGTCTGGTGAGAGGTGTGTGTGGAGGTGAACACAGAGATGGAACACTGGTCTGGTGAGAGGTGTGTGTGTAGAGGTGGACACAGATATGGAACACTGGTCTGGTGAGAGGTGTGTGTGTAGAGGTGGACACAGATATGGAACACTGGTCTGGTGAGAGGTGTGTGTAGAGGTGGACACAGAGATGGGACACTGTGTGCTCTAAAGTTGTCTTTGTTACCACTAGACTAGACCTCTGGCACTAGCCCCCTTTCTCAACAATTGTACATTCCAGTGTAATTTAACCCACCAGAGAGGGACCCATAATCCCCTATAGGAATGACATGTACAGTGGCAAGAGAAAGCATGTGAACCCTTTGGAATTACCTGGATTTCTGCATAAATTGGTCATCAAATTTGATCCGATCTTCATCTAAGTCACAACAACAGACAAACACAGTCTGCTTAAACTAATAACAGACAAATTATTGTATTTTTCTTGTCTATATTGAATATATAATATAAACATTCACAGTGTAGGGTGGGAAAAGTATGTGAACCCTTGGCTAATGACTTCTCCAAAAGCTCATTGTTGACTTGCATAAAGCTGGAAAGGGTTACAAAAGTATCTCTAAAAGCCTTGATGTTCATCAGTCCACGGTAAGACAAAATGTCTATAAATGGAGAAAGTTCAGCACTTTTGCTACTCTCCCTAGGAGTGACCGTCCTGCAAAAGATGACTGCAAGAGCACAGAGCAGAATTCTCAATGAGGTTAAGAAGAATCCTAGTGTCAGCTAAAGACTTACAGGAATCTCTGGAACATGCTAACGTCTCTGTTGACGAGTCTAAACAATACTAAACAAGAATGGGAGGACACCACGGAAGAAGACACTGCTGTACAAAAAGAAAACATTGCTGCACATCTATAGTTCACCTGGATGTTCCACAGCGCTACTGGCAAAACATTCTGTGGACAGATAAAACTAGTTGAGTTGTTTGGAAGGAACACACAACACTGTGTGTGGAGAAAAAAAAGCACAGCACATCAACATCATAACCTCATCCCAACTGTAAAGTCTGGTGGAGGGAGCATCATGGTTTGGGGCTGCTTTGCTGCCTCAGGGCCTGGACAGCTTGCTATCATCGACGGAAAAATATAAATTCCCAAGTTTATCAAGACATTTTGCTGGAGAATGTTTGGCTTTCTGTCCGCCAATTGAAGCTCAACAGAAGTTGGGTGATGCAACAGGCCAATGACTCAAAAGCACAGAAGTAAATCAACAACAGAATGGCTTCAACAGAAGAAAATACGCCTTTTGAGTGGCCCAATCGGAGTCCTGACCTCAACCTCATTTGAGATGCTGTGGCATAACTTCGAGAGAGCAGTTCACACCAGACATCCCCAAGAATATTGCTGAACTCAAACAATTTTGTGGTCCAAAAATCTTCCTGACCGTTGTTACAGGTCTGATTCGCAACAACATAAATTGCTAGGTTGAGGTTATTGCTGCCAAAGGAGGGTCAACCAGTTATTAAATAAAAGGGTTCTCATACTTTTCCCACCCTGCACTGTGAATGTTTACACAGTGTGTTCAATAAAGACAAGAAATCGTATAATTGTTTGTGTGTTATTAGTTTAAGCAGACTGTGTTTGTCTATTGTCGTGACTTTAAATTTTATAACCAATTTATGCAGAAATTTCCAAAAGAGTTCACATACTTTATCTTACCACTGTAGGTACAGATAATATTTCAAACATAAAAACAACACTGTCCATTCTGGGCCAAATGTATTTCAATCTAGAAGAAGCCCGCTTTGTATGACATATTTCTGTCAGGAAGAGAGTGAACACATAGTTAAATATAGTTTATAATTAATGAGAGAGTCTTTATAAATTAAAATCCTTTCTTGGGAACATCTTAGTTTGCAAAAATCCAAACGAGGCTATCTTTTAAGTACATCGTTGTCATGTGGCTGGTAGCTCTGTTCTAGGAAAAGCCTTGTTGGATACACACAAACGCGTGCACACACACACACACACACACAAACGCGTGCACACACACACACACAGACGCGTGCACACACACACACACAAACGCGTGCACACACACACACACACACACACACACACGCACACACACACAAACGCGTGCACACACACACACACAGACGCGTGCACACACACACAAACGCGTGCACACACACACACACAAACGCGTGCACACACACACACACACACTAGAATGGAACATAAGCTAATGGGTGGGTTAGCCATTACCTGTGTGTAAACACTACTCATTCTGACAACTAAAAAGCCTTTGTTATGTCCTTGGAAAGCTCTACAGTACACTTGGCAACAGAACTCTTCTCCCATTTGCTGGTGCCTGACCCCTTCTTACTTCCTTAAGTGCAACAGGGATGAGAGTCCCATCTTTGATTGTCTGTCTGATACACTTCCTCATAGGCACACGCACTACCATACACACCCTGTCACACACACAGCCTCAAACACACACACACACACACACACACACACACACACACACACACACACACACACACACACACACACACACACACACACACACACACACACACACACACACACTCTACTATACACAGTCACCCACACACACACTTTATACTATACACACACACACACACACACACACACACACACACACACACACACACACACACACACACACACACACACACACACACACACACACACACACACACACACACACACACAGTCACCCACACACACACTTTCTACTATATACAGTCATACACACACACACACTCTACTATACACAATCACCCACACACACTCACACACACACCCTCTCACATACACTCTTGGCAGGTCGCCTAGTAGTTAGAGCGTTGAATAACCGAAAGGTTGCTGGATCAAATCCCCGAGCTGACAAGGTAAAAATCGGTTGTTCTGCCCCTGAACAAGGCAGTTAACCCACTGTTCCCCGGGTGCTGAAGACGTGGATGCTGATTATGGCAGCCCCCCCCCACCTCTCTGATTCAGAGGGGTTGGGTTAAATGTGGAAGACACATTTCAGTTGGATGCATTCAGTTGTACAACTGACTAGGTATCCTCCTTTACCTTTCTCACACTCTCTACCATTCACAGGCATATACACAGTCACACACACACACTCTCACAGGCATACACCCACTCTACTATACACAGTCTCAAGTTGTTTCCATATCTGGCAATGTGTTGGTATGAGGGGGCCATTTCAGAGAGAGAGAGATGAAAGGAGGTGTCTCCATGCCAGTGGTAGTGTTACATGCTCTTTCTGTGTGTGTCAGTTTAGTGACCAGGGTGTTGGTTGGTTAGTGACCAGGGTGTTGGTTGGTTAGTGACCAGGGTGTTGGTTGGTTAGTGACCAGGGTGTTGGTTGGTTAGTGACCAGGGTGTTGATTAGTGACCAGGGTGTTGGTAAGTGACCAGGGTGTTGGTTGGTAAGTGACCAGGGTGTTGGTTGGTAAGTGACCAGGGTGTTGGTTGGTAAGTGACCAGGGTGTTGGTTGGTAAGTGACCAGGGTGTTGGTTGGTTAGTGACCAAGGTGTTGGTTAGTGACCAGGGTGTTGGTTAGTGACCAGGGTGTTGATTAGTGACCAGGGTGTTGATTAGTGACCAGGGTGTTGGTTGGTTAGTGACCAGGGTGTTGGTTGGTTAGTGACCAGGGTGTTGGTTGGTTAGTGACCAGGGTGTTGGTTGGTTAGTGACCAGGGTGTTGGTTGGTTAGTGACCAGAGTGTTGGTTGGTTAGTGACCAGGGTGTTGGTTAGTTTGTGACCAGGGTGTTGGTTGGTTAGTGACCAGGGCGTCGGTTAGTTAGTGACCAGGGCGTCGGTTAGTTAGTGACCAGGGCGCTCACAGTTAGTGACCAGGGCGTCGGGTTAGTTAGTGACCAGGGCGTCGGTTAGTTAGTGACCAGGGCGTCGGTTAGTTAGTGACCAGGGCGTCGGTTAGTTAGTGACCAGGGCGTCGGTTAGTTAGTGACCAGGGCGCGGTTAGTGACCAGGGCGTCGGTTAGAGTGACCAGGGCGTCGGTTAGTTAGTGACCAGGGCGTCGGTTAGTTAGTGACCAGGGCGTCGGTTAGTTAGTGACCAGGGCGTCGGTTTTAGTGACCAGGGCGTTGGTTAGTTAGTGACCAGGGCCAGCGGTTAGTTAGTGACCAGGGCGTCGGTTAGTTAGTGACCAGGGCGTCGGTTAGTTAGTGACCAGGGCATCGGTTAGTTAGTGACCAGGGCATCGGTTAGTGACCAGGGCGTCGGTTAGTTAGTGACCAGGGCGTCGGTTAGTTAGTGACCAGGGCGTCGGTTAGTTAGTGACCAGGGCGTCGGTTAGTTAGTGACCAGGGCGTCAGTTAGTTAGTGACCAGGGCGTCAGTTAGTTAGTGACCAGGGCGTCGGTTAGTTAGTGACCAGGGCATCGGTTAGTTAGTGACCAGGGCATCGGTCACTGACCAGGGCGTCGGTTAGTTAGTGACCAGGGCATCGGTTAGTTAGTGACCAGGGCGTCGGTTAGTTAGTGACCAGGGCATCGGTTAGTTAGTGACCAGGGCATCGGTTAGTGACCAGGGCGTCGGTTAGTTAGTGACCAGGGCATCGGTTAGTTAGTGACCAGGGCGTCGGTTAGTTAGTGACCAGGGCATCAGTTAGTGACCAGGGCGTCGGTTAGTTAGTGACCAAGGCGTCAGTTAGTTAGTGACCAGGGCGTCAGTTAGTTAGTGACCAGGGCGTCGGTTAGTTAGTGACCAGGGCATCGGTTAGTTAGTGACCAGGGCATCGGTTAGTGACCAGGGCGTCGGTTAGTTAGTGACCAGGGCATCGGTTAGTTAGTGACCAGGGCGTCGGTTAGTTAGTGACCAGGGCATCAGTTAGTGACCAGGGCGTCGGTTAGTTAGTGACCAGGGCATCGGTTAGTTAGTGACCAGGGCGTCGGTTAGTTAGTGACCAGGGCGTCGGTTAGATAGTGACCAGGGCGTCGGTTAGTTAGTGACCAGGGCGTCGGTTAGTTAGTGACCAGGGCGTCGGTTAGTTAGTGACCAGGGCGTCGGTTAGTTAGTGACCAGGGCGTCGGTTAGTTAGTGACCAGGGCGTCGGTTAGTTAGTGACCAGGGCTTCGGTTAGTTAGTGACCAGGACGTCGGTTAGTGACCAGGGCGTCGGTTAGTTAGTGACCAGGCCGTCGGTTAGTTAGTGACCAGGGCATCGGTTAGTGACCAGGGCGTCGGTTAGTTAGTGACCAGGGCGTCGGTTAGTTAGTGACCAGGGCGTCGGTTAGTTAGTGACCAGGGCTTCGGTTAGTTAGTGACCAGGGCGTCGGTTAGTTAGTGACCAGGCCGTCGGTTAGTTAGTGACCAGGGCATCAGTTAGTGACCAGGGCGTCGGTTAGTTAGTGACCAGGGCGTCGGTTAGTTAGTGACCAGGGCGTCGGTTAGTTAGTGACCAGGGCGTCGGTTAGATAGTGACCAGGGCGTCGGTTAGTTAGTGACCAGGGCGTCGGTTAGTTAGTGACCAGGGCATACAGCAGAACACCCCCACTTACATGAGATCAGAATCCCTGAAACACATATACAGTCTTCAGTTAACACACCAGGACATTTCCAACCTGTACAGACAGGTATCCACTACACATTGTCCACATAGAAGAGAGACAAACTCTGTTCTACCATGGAGATATCAACATCCCCTACGCATTTATTTAGACAGAGAAGATAAAACTTTTATTTTATACTCCAGCATTTTGGATTTGAGATAAAATATTACATATGATGCGACAGTACAGCATGTCACCTTTTATTTGAGGGTATTTTCATACATATCTGTTTTACTATTTAGAGATGAAAGCACTTTAAGTATCTGCCCATTTGAAGTTGTTATAACAAATACAGTATTGGGACAAATTAACCTATAGTGTATTAAAGTAGTCAAAGTTTGCTCTTTAGTCCCATATTCCTAGCACGCAATGACTACATCAAGAGTGAGAGATGGGGGGGCGAGAGAGAGGGAGAGATGGGGGCAAGAGAGAGACCGAGATAGAGAGAGATGTGGGGAGAGAGAGGGAGTGATGGGGGCAAGAGCGAGGGAGCGATGGAGCGAGAGAGAGACCGAGATAGAGAGACAGAGAGCGATGTGGGAAGAGAGAGACCGAGATAGAGAGCGATGTGGGCGAGAGAGTGAGAGGGAGTGATGGGGCGAGAGAGAGGGTGAGGGGGATAGAGGGAAGGAGAGAGAGATGGGGAGAGACAGAGAGAAAGAGATGGGTCGAGAGAGAGAGAGAGAGACTATCTGACCACTGTAACTGATAGAAACCTGAGAAAAACACGGACTAGGTGAAGACTCCGTGAGCACAGTCTGGCTATAGAGACTGGTCGTCACAGACTAACCTGCCTACCCAGAGAGGACAGGCTGTGCTCACTCTGCTCCAGGGGAGAGGTAGAGACAGAGCTGCATTTCCTATTACACTGTGACAAATACTCAGACCTAAGAGATTATTTCTTTCCCCAAATTATTATTATTATCTATTAAAGATATATTGGATGAAAAGCCAAAATGTGCAGTTTTGGCAGTTTTGGCAGCCAAGATGTGTCCTCCTGTCACAACCTGAGGGACAGCCAGTGAAAAGTACAATGTAATGTCAATAGTGTTTCCCATTTAGTTTAGTTTTGTCTGTCATGTGTCTTCTCAGTCATGTTGACACTGGTCTACTACTATTGCTTTAATGTGTTATTATTCTCATTAATATTGTTGTTGTAGTTGCTGTTAATGGGATTCCCATTTCCACTACTACTATTATTATTATTGCTGTTGGTCACACCATTTTTGTTATATGTGTGCTTTGACATTGTATGTAATTTAATTTGCCATGGCAATAAAGTCTATTGAATTGAATTCAGAGACAGAGACATAGACAGAGAGAGAGATGGGGGAGCATTGGAGATGTTGTAACCACTGTGACTATTAAAACCTACGCTAACCAGGAACTGTGTATGGATGTCGGCATTCGCGCAAAACTGAAAGCACAAACCACTGCATTTAACCAAGAGGTCAAGAGGTCTGGAAATATGGCTGAATTTAAACAGTGTAGTTATTCCCTCCACAAGGCAATCAAACAAGTGAAATGCCAGTACAGGGATAAGGTGGAGTCGCAATTCAACGGCTCAGACACGAGATGTATGTTTATTTTATTTTACCTTTATTTGTGGCAGGGTCTACAGGAAATCACGAACTACCAAAAGAAAATCAGCCACGTCACGGACATCGACGTCACGCTTCCAGACAAACTAAACACCTTCTTTGCCCGCTTTGAAGATGATACAGTGCCACCGTCTAACAAAGGCTTCGTCCTCCCTACTTCTCAGTCGCTGACGTGAGTAAAACATTTAAATTTGTTAAAACCCGCAAGAATGCTGGCCCAACAGCGCCTTCAATCACAGGAGGCTGAAAAATGTGGCTTGTCACCCAAAACCCTGACAAACTTTTACAGATGCACAATCGAGAGCATCCTGTCGGGCTGTATCCACGCCTGGTACGGCAACTGCTCCGCCCACAACCGTAATGCCCTCCAGAGGGTCGTGAGGTCTGCACAACGCATCACTACCTGCCCTCCAGGACACCTACACCACCCGATGTCACGGGAAGGCCATAAAGATCATCAAGGACAACAACCACCCGAGCCACTGCCTGTTCGCACCACTATCATCCAGAAGGCGAGGTCAGTACAGGTGCATCAAAGCTGGGACCGAGAGATTGAAAAACAGCTTCTATCTCAAGGCCATCAGACTGTTTTTTTTTTTTTTTAAATGTATCCCCTTTTTCTCCCCAATTTCGTGGTATCCAATTGTTAGTAGCTACTATCTTGTCTCATCGCTACAACTCCCGTACGGGCTCGGGAGAGACGAAGGTCGAAAGTCATGCGTCCTCCGATACACAACCCAACCAAGCCGCACTGCTTCTTAACACAGCGCACATCCAACCCGGAAGCCAGCCGCACCAATGTGTCGGAGGAAACATCGTGCACCGAGCAACCTTGGTTAGCGTGCACTGCGCCCGGCCCGCCACAGGAGTCGCTGGTGCGCGATGAGACAAGGACATCCCTACCGACCAAACCCTCCCTAACCCGGACAACATAAAGTTAGTGACCAGGGCGTCGGTTAGTTAGTGACCAGGCCGTCGGTTAGTTAGTGACCAGGGCATCGGTTAGTGACCAGGGCGTCGGTTAGTTAGTGACCAGGGCGTCGGTTAGTTAGTGACCAGGGCGTCGGTTAGTTAGTGACCAGGGCGTCGGTTAGTTAGTGACCAGGGCGTCGGTTAGTTAGTGACCAGGGCTTCGGTTAGTTAGTGACCAGGGCATCGGTTAGTGACCAGGGCGCACCAATGTGCCGGAGGAAACATCGTGCACCGAGCAACCTTGGTTAGCGTGCACTGCGCCCGGCCCGCCACAGGAGTCGCTGGTGCGCGATGAGACAAGGACA
>NW_027008106.1:60000-62100 GCF_036934945.1 Oncorhynchus masou masou | reverse complement strand
TTTGGTCGGTAGGGATGTCCTTGTCTCCATCGCGCACCAGCGACTCCTCAGGGCGGGTCGGGCGAGTGCACGCACCAAGGTTGCTCGGTGCACGATGTTTCCTCCGACACATTGGTGCGGCTGGCTTCCGGGTTGGATGTGCGCTGTGTTAAGAAGCAGTGCGGCTTGGTTGGGTTGTGTATCGGAGGACGCATGACTTTCGACCTTTGTCTCCCCCGAGCCCGTACGGGAGTTGTAGCGATGAGACAAGATAGTAGCTACTAACAATTGGATACCACGAAATTGGGGAGAAAAAGGGGATACATTTAAAAAAAATAAAAACAGTCTGATGGCCTTGAGATAGAAGCTGTTTTTCAATCTCTCGGTCCCAGCTTTGATGCACCTGTACTGACCTCGCCTTCTGGATGATAGTGGTACGAACAGGCAGTGGCTCGGGTGGTTGTTGTCCTTGATGATCTTTTTGGCCTTCCCGTGACATCGGGTGGTGTAGGTGTCCTGGAGGGCAGGTAGTGATGCGTTGTGCAGACCTCACGACCCTCTGGAGGGCATTACGGTTGTGGGCGGAGCAGTTGCCGTACCAGGCGTGGATACAGCCCGACAGGATGCTCTCAATTGTGCATCTGTAAAAGTTTGTCAGGGTTTTGGGTGACAAGCCACATTTTTTCAGCCTCCTGTGATTGAAGAGGCGCTGTTGGGCCAGCATTCTTGCGGGTTTTAACAAATTTAAATGTTTTACTCACGTCAGCGACTGAGAAGTAGGGGAGGATGAAGCCTTTGTTAGACGGTGGCACTGTATCATCTTCAAAGCGGGCAAAGAAGGTGTTTAGTTTGTCTGGAAGCGTGACGTCGATGTCCGTGACGTGGCTGGTTTTCTTTTGGTGATTTCCTGTAGACCCTGCCACAAATAAAGGTAAAATAAAATAAACATACATCTCGTGTCTGAGCCGTTGAATTGCGACTCCACCTTATCCCTGTACTGGCATTTCACTTGTTTGATTGCCTTGTGGAGGGAATAACTACACTGTTTGAATTCAGCCATATTTCCAGACCTCTTGACCTCTTGGTTAAATGCAGTGGTTTGTGCTTTCAGTTTTGCGCGAATGCCGACATCCATACACAGTTCCTGGTTAGCGTAGGTTTTAATAGTCACAGTGGGTACTACATCTCCTATGCTCCCCCATCTCTCTCTCTCTGTCTATGTCTATGTCTCTGTCAATAGACTTTATTGCCATGGCAAATTAAATTACATACAATGTCAAAGCACACATATAACAAAAATGGTGTGACCAACAGCAATAATAATAATAGTAGTAGTGGAAATGGGAATCCCATTAACAGCAACTACAACAACAATATTAATGAGAATAATAACACATTAAAGCAATAGTAGTAGACCAGTGTCAACATGACTGAGAAGACACATGACAGACAAAACTAAACTAAATGGGAAACACTATTGACATTACATTGTACTTTTCACTGGCTGTCCCTCAGGTTGTGACAGGAGGACACATCTTGGCTGCCAAAACTGCCAAAACTGCACATTTTGGCTTTTCATCCAATATATCTTTAATAGATAATAATAATAATTTGGGGAAAGAAATATTCTCTTAGGTCTGAGTATTTGTCACAGTGTAATAGGAAATGCAGCTCTGTCTCTACCTCTCCCCTGGAGCAGAGTGAGCACAGCCTGTCCTCTCTGGGTAGGCAGGTTAGTCTGTGACGACCAGTCTCTATAGCCAGACTGTGCTCACGGAGTCTTCACCTAGTCCGTGTTTTTCTCAGGTTTCTATCAGTTACAGTGGTCAGATAGTCTCTCTCTCTCTCGACCCATCTCTTTCTCTCTGTCTCTCCCCATCTCTCTCTCCTTCCCTCTATCCCCCTCACCCTCTCTCTCGCCCCATCGCTCCCTCTCACTCTCTCGCCCACATCGCTCTCTATCTCGGTCTCTCTCTTGCCCCCATCACTCCCTCTCTCTCCCCACATCTCTCTCTATCTCGGTCTCTCTCTTGCCCCCATCTCTCCCTCTCTCTCGCCCCCCCCCATCTCTCACTCTTGATGTAGTCATTGCGTGCTAGGAATATAGGACTAAAGAGAAAA
>NW_027008106.1:0-55000 GCF_036934945.1 Oncorhynchus masou masou | reverse complement strand
GTGTTCCATATCTGTGTCCACCTCTACACACACACCTCTCACCAGACCAGTGTTCCATCTCTGTGTTCACCTCCACACACACCTCTCACCAGACCAGTGTTCCATATCTGTGTCCACCTCTACACACACACCTCTCACCAGACCAGTGTTCCATATCTGTATCCACCTCTACACTCACACCTCTCACCAGACCAGTGTTCCATATCTGTGTCCACCTCTACACACACACCTCTCACCAGACCAGTGTTTTCATCTCTGTGTCCACCTCTACATTTACATTTACATTTAAGTCATTTAGCACACACACCTCTCACCAGACCAGTGTTCCATATCTGTGTCCACCTCTACACACACACCGCTCACCAGACCAGTGTTCCATCGCTGTGTCCACCTCTACACACACCTCTCACCAGACCAGTGTTCCATCTCTGTGTCCACCTCTACACACACACCGCTCACCAGACCAGTGTTCCATCGCTGTGTCCACCTCTACACACACCTCTCACCAGACCAGTGTTCCATCTCTGTGTCCACCTCTACACACACCTCTCACCAGACCAGTGTTCCATCTCTGTGTCCACCTCTACACACACCTCTCACCAGACCAGTGTTCACCTCCACACACACCTCTCACCAGACCAGTGTTCACCTCCACACACACCTCTCACCAGACCAGTGTTCCACCTCTACACACACCTCTCACCAGACCAGTGTCCCATCTCTGTGTCCACCTCCACACACACCTCTCACCAGACCAGTGTTCCATCTCTGTGTCCACCTCCACACACACACCTCTCATCGGTCTCCCCTTCTAATTTATTACGATAGATAAAATGTCATTTTCATTACTTTATCTAATAAAACAATAACATAAGAAAGGGGAGAATTCAGGCACAAACGACCTGAGGGCCCAGCAGGAAAGAGTGGCCACAGCACTGAAGGGAGTGATTGAAAAGGCTTCTTCTACTTTCCCCAACGCACAAGTGGTTATCTCCACCCTGCTACCACGAAAAGACTTCCACCCTGCCACAATACAGAGGGTAAACGCAAGTATTTCCCGTGACTGTGCCTCAAAACCAAACGTTTTCCTGGCCCACCACTCCACCCTGGACTTGAACAGCCTCTATGACCAGGTCCACCTCTACAAGGCAGCAGTGCCCATCTTTGCCCGAACTCTAAAGGACATCGCTCCTCAAACGTATCCCCAACACTTCACACAGGAGCAACAGATCAATAGACACCCCACCCAGACCAGCGAGACACCCTCCCAGACCTGCAGGACCCCCCCTGGACCTACACATAGAGGACCCACGCCAAGAGGAATTACATCCAGACCACCGCACACCCAGACACATCCACACCCCTACCCCAACCAATCAACACCCCCCACGTCAATCATGCCCACACCCCATTTAGGCCCCCTCAGATCAGACCTATGCCACTCCTGCCCACCCCATGCACCCCACCCCGCAAAGAGGGCCTCAACATGGAAGCCACACATACGCCCAGGTAGTGAGCGGGCAAACAGTCCCAACCCCCACTCTCACACTCGCCCAAGCCAATGGCATGTACCAGATGCTCAGCAGGCTCTGCTCACACTTACTGGCCTGAGGCCAAACCACGACCAACAACATTGGACACTTTATGGAACAAAAAGCCTTTACTATTTCATCCTGGAATATCCAAGGCCTGAGGTCATCTGCCTTTGGCCTGAAGAGCAGAAACCCGGACTTCACCAAAGAAATCGGTAATACAGACATTGTCATCCTGCAAGAAACCTGGTATAGAGGAGACAGACCCACTGGATGCCCTCTAGGTTACAGAGAGCTGGTAGTCCCATCCACCAAACTACCAGGTGTGAAACAGGGAAGGGACTCAGGGGGTATGCTAATTTGGTATAGAGCAGACCTAACTCACTCCATTAAATTAATCAAAACAGGAACATTCTACATTTGGCTAGAAATTCAAAAGGAAATTATCCTAACAGAGAAAAATGTCCTCCTGTGTGCTACCTATATCCCCCACTAGAATCCCCATATTTTAATGAAGACAGCTTCTCCATCCTGGAGGGGGAAATCAATCATTTCCAGGCCCAGGGACATGTACTAGTCTGTGGTGACCTAAATGCCAGAACCGGACAAGAACCCGACACCCTCAGCACACAGGGGGACAAACACCTGCCTGGAGGTGACAGCATTCCCTCCCCGTATGCCCCCTAGGCACAACTATGACAACATAACCAACAAAAACGGGTCACAACTCCTGCAGCTCTGTCGCACGCTGGGTATGTACATAGTCAATGGTAGGCTTCGAGGGGACTCCTATGGTAGGTACACCTATAGCTCATCTCTTGGCAGTAGTACTGTAGACTACTTTATCACTGACCTCAACCCAGAGTCTCTCAGAGCGTTCACAGTCAGCCCACTGACACCCCTATCAGACCACAGCAAAATCACAGTCTACTTAAACAGAGCAATACTCAATCATGAGGCATCAAAGCCAAAGGAACTGAGTAACATTAAGAAATGCTATAGATGGAAGGAATGCAGTTTGGAAACCTACCAAAAAACAATTAGGCAACAACAAATTCAATCCCTTTTAGACAATTTCCTGGGTAAAACGTTCCACTGTAATAGTGAAGGTGTAAACTTGGCAGTAGAAAATCTTAACAGTATATTTGACCTCTCAGCTTCCCTATCAAATCTAAAAATCTCAAATAGAAAACCGAAGAAAATTAACAACAATGACAAATGGTTTGATGAAGAATGCAAAATTCTAAGAAAGAAATTGAGAAACCTGTCCAACCAAAAACATAGAGACCCGGAAAACCTGAGTCTACGCCTTCACTATGGTGAATCACTAAAACAATACAGAAATACACTACGGAAAAAGAAGGAACAGCATGTCAGAAATCAGCTCAATGTAATTGAAGAATCCATAGACTCTAACCACTTCTGGGAAAATTGGAAAACACTAAACAAACAACAACACGAAGAATTATCTATCCAAAATGGAGATGTATGGGTAAACCACTTCTCCAATCTTTTTGGCTCTATAACAAAGAATAAAGAGCAAAAACATATACATGATCAAATACAGATCTTAGAATCAACTATTAAAGACTACCAGAACCCACTGGATTCTCCAATAACATTGAATGAGTTACAGGACAAAATAAAAACCCTCAAACCCAAAAAGGCCTGTGGTGTTGATGGTATCCTCAATGAAATGATCAAATATACAGACAACAAATTCCAATTGGCTATACTAAAACTCTTTAACATCATCCTTAGCTCTGGCATCTTCCCCAATATTTGGAACCAAGGACTGATCACCCCAATCCACAAAAATGGAGACAAATTTGACCCCAATAACTACCGTGGAATATGCGTCAACAGTAACCTTGGGAAAATCCTCTGCATTATCATTAACAGCAGACTCGTACACTTCCTCAATGAAAACAATGTACTGAGCAAATGTCAAATTGGCTTTTTACCAAACTACCGTACAACAGACCATGTATTCACCCTGCACACCCTAATTGACAACCAAATAAACCAAAACAAAGGCAAAGTCTTCTCATGCTTTGTTGATTTCAAAAAAGCCTTCGACTCAATTTGGAATGAGGGTCTGCTATACAAACTGATGGAAAGTGGTGTTGGGGGTAAAACATACGACATCATAAAATCCATGTACACAAACAACAAGTGTGCGGTTAAAATTGGCAAAAAACACACACATTTCTTCACACAGGGTCGTGGGGTTAGACAGGGATGCAGCTTAAGCCCCACCCTCTTCAACATATATATCAACGAACTGGCGCGGGCACTAGAAAAGTCTGCAGCACCCGGCCTCACCCTACTAGAATCTGAAGTCAAATGTCTGCTGTTTGCTGATGATCTGGTGCTTCTGTCACCAACCAAGGAGGGCCTACAGCAGCACCTAGATCTTATGCACAGATTCTGTCAGACCTGGGCCCTGACAGTAAATCTCAGTAAGACCAAAATTATGGTGTTCCAAAAAAGGTCCAGTCACCAGGACCACAAATACAAATTCCATCTAGACACTGTTGCCCTAGAGCACACAAAAAACTATACATACCTTGGCCTAAACATCAGCGCCACAGGTAACTTCCACAAAGCTGTGAACGATCTGAGAGACAAGGCAAGAAGGGCATTCTATGCCATCAAAAGGAACATAAATTTCAACATACCAATTAGGATTTGGCTAAAAATACTTGAATCAGTCATAGAGCCCATTGCCCTTTATGGTTGTGAGGTCTGGGGTCCGCTCACCAACCAAGACTTCACAAAATGGGACAAACACCAAATTGAGACTCTGCACGCAGAATTCTGCAAAAATATCCTCAGTGTACAACGTAGAACACCAAATAATGCATGCAGAGCAGAATTAGGCCGATACCCACTAATTATCAAAATCCAGAAAAGAGCAGTTAAATTCTATAACCACCTAAAAGGAAGCGATTCCCAAACCTTCCACAACAAAGCCATCACCTACAGAGAGATGAACCTGGAGAAGAGTCCCTAAGCAAGCTGGTCCTGGGGCTCTGTTCACAAACACACCCTACAGAGCCCCATGACAGCAGCACAATTAGACCCAACCAAATCATGAGAAAACAAAAAAGATAATTACTTGACACATTGGAAAGAATTAACAAAAAAACAGAGCAAACTAGAATGCTATTTGGCCCTACACAGAGAGTACACAGCGGCAGAATACCTGACCACTGTGACTGACCCAAAATTAAGGAAAGCTTTGACTATGTACAGACTCAGCGAGCATAGCCTTGCTATTGAGAAAGGCCGCCGTAGGCAGACATGGCTCTCAAGAGAAGACAGGCTATGTGCTCACTGCCCACAAAATGAGGTGGAAACTGAGCTGCACTTCCTAACCTCCTGCCCAATGTATGACCATATTAGAGAGACATATTTCCCTCAGATTACACAGATCCACAAAGAATTCGAAAACAAATCCAATTTTGAAAAACTCCCATATCTACTGGGTGAAATTCCACAGTGTGCCATCAGAGCAGCAAGATTTGTGACCTGTTGCCACGAGAAAAGGGCAACCAGTGAAGAACACGCACCATTGTAAATACAACACATATCTATGCTTATTTATTTTATCTTGTGTCCTTTACCATTTGCACATTGTAAAAACACTGTATATATATATAATATGACATTTGAAATGTCTTTATTGTTTTGAAACTTCTGTATGTGTGATGTCTACTGTTAATTTTTATTGTTTATTTCACTTTATATATTATATACCTTACTTGCTTTGGCAATGTTAACACATGTTTCCCATGCCAATAAAGCCCCTTGAATTGAATTGAATTGAATTCCCCCCCCCTCCCCCCTGCTTTTCTTGTATAATACCTTGTTCTTGTTAAAGCTTTTAGAATTGATTTGTTTTTAGTTATTATCGACTCTTCCTGGTTACTGCTGAGAACCGAGCACATTCATTGGCCGGTGAGTGAGGGTCAGAGACCTCTGACACCAGCAGAGGCCAATCACATTTCGGGGCTGTAATAAGAGTCCTGTGAGTCCTGTGTGGCTCAGTCGGTAGAGCATGGCGCTTGCAACGCCAAGAGTCGTGGGTTCGTTTCCCACTGGGGCCACCCATATGCAAAAGTAGTGGCCCCAGCCGACTTGTAAGTCGCTTTGGACAAAAGCGTCTGCTAAATGGGATATATTATTATTATATTAAGAGCATAGAGATAGTCAGGTCTCACTCTGCCCTCTGAACAACATACCACACCTAGCCAACTGTTAAATACAGGTATTCTAAAAGACAGATTTTTTAAATCAGAAATACTTCCTGTTTCGAGGCTAAAATGGTCCCCTGGTTGATTTCTCATCCCAGAGTTGTTTGTTGAGTAACCCAACCCGTTTTCAGTGACAGATGCACACATGGCTGGGCTAAAGGTGTCCTCATACTAGTTTGGGTTTGCTCCTAGTAGAACTCAGCTAGGCGAAGTGGTACGTCTCTGCCAGTTTTACCTTTAATAAATAACTTCACTTGAAAAAAACGAGAAGAAAAACAAAACAAAAACGTCACTGTCCCTCTTGATGAGAATAATAGGACGGGTGCTTATTATTAGTCCTGTTACACAAGTGTGTCATGGAAATGTTTTTGTTTTTTTTTGCTTATCCTAACAGCCCCCTGAGACACCTGCCGGGTGTGGGGTCACCATTCTCCAGCATACCTGGAGCAATTGGGGATAAGTGCCTTGCGCAAGGGCACAGCAACATACTTCTTCACCTCCAAGTTTCAAACCAGCGGCCTGTCGGTTACTTGCCTAACGCTCTAACCTCGAGGCTACCAGCCGCTCTTATAAGATGCCATAGCAACAACATAGCCAGAATACACTTCCGCTAAAATAGGACTAATTAATATAAGATAATTCTTTTTTTCAAATCAAAAAAATTCTGAGGTCTTCGTCCCACAATTTTACATCTAAGATGTTTTGTTGTCTCTCGCTAAATGACAAACACTTCATTTACATAATAACCCTGTTCATAGCTCCCACTCATACCAGGAGTAGTACTATTGACCAATCACTGACGAAAGGGCGTAGACTTTCGGCTACCGAACTTCGTCCTGGCCTCAAGACAAAATGTCATGTGGATGAACAGAAAAAAACCACAACATTTCCACTGGGAAGCTTAAGGTTATATGACAACCTGCCTCCTGTCTCCCAACAGACAGGCCAGGATAATGTGAGGGGGGCAGGACAGATGTGAAGACGAATATGATGTACACTAAAGAGATGTGCTGCTGCTGTTGCTGTGCTACGGTGGGGTCAGAGTCATAAATGGAATATGACTAGCTTGCCTCCCTCCTCCGTCTCCACGGCCTTCTCCCTCTTTTGTCTCTATTGCCTTCCGCCTCGCCTCCCTTCGGCAAAAGTCTGCTCTCTCCTCGACTCGTCCGTGTCCCGGAAACCGATAAGTAGTCGAGGATGTGTCAGTTCTGTTAGAAGGTAAACGGAGGAGTATGCTCACCTCCTCCATTGCCTATTTCAGCAGAGGAAGCACGGAAGTATCCTCCTTGTGGCTAGCACGGAAGTATCCTCCTTGTGGCTAGCACGGAAGTATCCTCCTTGTGGCTAGCACGGAAGTATCCTCCTTGTGGCTAGCACGGAAGTATCCTCCTTGCGGCTAGCACGGAAGTGTTTTATTTATTTTTTACTTAACCTTTAACTAGGCAAGTCAGTTATGAACAAATTTTTATTAACAATGACGGCCTACACCGGCCAAATCCTGACCTGGACGACGCTGGGCCAATTCTGCGCTGCCCTCTGGGACTCCCGATCACGGCCGGTTGTGATAAAGCCCGGTATCTAACCAGGGTCTGTAATGATGCCATTACAACTATATTTTTCATAGCTGTCTATATACCACCGTAGACCGATGCTGGCAATAAGACCGCAACTCAATGAGCTGTATTCCACAGGAGAAGGCTCATCCTGAGGTGGCGCTCCTAGTGGCCGGAGACTTTAATGCTGGGAAACTTAAATCTGTTCCGAACATCTGTGTGATCACGCTCTCTGTAGCCGATGTGATTAAGACCTTTAACCTCTTACATCTATGGGGGCGCTATTTCATTTTTGGATGAAAAACGTTCCCGTTTTAAACAAGATATTTTGTCACAAAAATATGCTCGACTATGCATAAAATTCGAAAGAAAACACTCTGACGTGTCCAAAACTACCAAGATATTCTCTGTGCGTGCCCTAGAACGTGAGCTTCAGGCAAAACCAAGATGAGATGGCATCCAGGAAATGAGCAGGATTTTTGAGGCTCTGTTTTCCATTGTCTCCTTATATGGCTGTGAATGCGAGAGGAATAAGCCTGCCCTTTCTGTCGTTTCCCCAACGTGTCTGCAGCATTGTGACGTATTTGTTAGCAGATCATTGGAAGATTGACCATAAGAGACCACATTTACCAGGTGTCCGCCCGGTGTCCTGCGCCGAAATTGGTGCGCAAAAGTCACCTGCCAGTATTTTTCCATGGGATACAGAGAGGAAAGCAAGCTTCCACGAACTGCATATCAATGAAGAGATATGTGAAAAAACACCTTGAGGATTGATTCCAAACAACGTTTGCCATGTTTCGGTCGATATTATGTAGTTAATCCGGAAAAAGTTTTACGTTGTAGGTGACTGAATTTTCGGTTCGTTTCGGTAGCCAGACGCAATGTAGAAAACGGAACGATTTCTCCTACACACAGACGCTTTCAGGAAAAACTGCGCATTTGGTATGTAACTGAGAGTCTCCTCATTGAAAACATCAGAAGCTCTTCAAAGGTAAATGATTTTATTTATTTGGTTATCTGGTTTTTGTGAAAATGTTGCGTGCTAAATGCTACTCAAAATGCTATGCTAGCTTTGCATACTCTTACACAAATTAGTCAATTTTTATGGTTCAAAAGCATATTTTGAAAATCTGAGATGACAGTGTTGTTAAGAAAAGGCTAAGCTTGAGAGCAGACGCATTATTCTCATTTTATTTGCGATTTTCAGAAATCGTTAACGTTGCGTTATGCTAATGAGCCTGAGGCTTTAGTCACAAACCCGGATCCGGGGTGGGGAGTTTCAAGAAGTTAAACAGGTCAACATTCACAAAGCCGCAGGGCCAAATGGATTACTATGACGTGTACTCTGAGCATGCGCTGACCAACTGGCAAGTGTCTTCAATGACATTTTCAAACTGACTGATCAACATGTTTCAAGCAGACCACCACTGTCCCTGTGCCCAACAACCCTAATAACACTGCAATTTGCATACCGCCCCAACAGATCAACAGATGATGCAATCTCTATTGCATTCAACACTGCCCTTTCCAACCTGGACAAAATGAACATCTATGTGAGAATGTTGTTCATTGACTACAGGTCAGCGTTCAACACCATAGTGCCCTCAAAGCTCATCACTAAGCTAAGGACCCTTGGGACTAAACACCTCCCTCTGCCACTGGATCCTGGACTTCCTGACGGGCCGCTCCCAGGTGGTATGGGTAGGTAACAACACGGGGACCCTTCAGGGGTGGGTGCTCAGTCCCCTCCTGTACTCCCTGTTCACTCATGACTGCAAGGCCAGGCACGACTCAAACACCATCATCAAGTTTGCCGATGACACAACAGTGGCAGGCCCGATTAGCAGGTCAGAGACCTGGCCGTGTGGTGCAAGGACAACAACCTCTCCCTCAACGTGATCAAGACAAAGGAGATGATTGTGGATTACAGGAAAAGGAGGACCGAACACACCCCCATTCTCATCGATGGGGCTGTAATGGCACAAGTTGAGAGCTTCAAGATCCTTGGTGTCCACATCAACAACAAGTGGTCATTCTCTCTTTCTCCCCTTACCCATCTGTCTATCGCCTCCTTTGAATTCCATGCTGTCACAGTTACCAGCCCTTTCAAGCTTAACATCCTTATCATTTATCGCCCTCCAGGTTCCCTCGGAGAGTTCATCAATGAGCTTGATGCCTTGATAAGCTCCTTTCCTGAGGACGGCTCACCTCTCACAGTCCTGGGCGACTTTAACCTCCCCACGTCTACCTTTGACTCATTCCTCTCTGCCTCCTTCTTTCCACTCCTCTCCTCTTTTGACCTCACCCTCTCACCTTCCCCCCCTACTCACAAGGCAGGCAATACGCTCAACCTCATCTTTACTAGATGCTGTTCTTCCACTAACCTCATTGCAACTCCCCTCCAAGTCTCCGACCACTACCTTGTATCCTTTTCCCTCTCGCTCTCATCCAACACTTCCCACACTGCCCCTACTCGGATGGTATCGCGCCGTCCCAACCTTCGCTCTCTCTCCCCGCTACTCTCTCCTCTTCCATCCTATCATCTCTTCCCTCTGCTCAAACCTTCTCCAACCTATCTCCTGATTCTGCCTCCTCAACCCTCCTCTCTTCCCTTTCTGCATCCTTTGACTCTCTATGTCCCCTATCCTCCAGGCCGGCTCGGTCCTCCCCTCCCGCTCCGTGGCTCGACGACTCATTGCGAGCTCACAGAACAGGGCTCCGGGCAGCCGAGCGGAAATGGAGGAAAACTCGCCTCCCTGCGGACCTGGCATCCTTTCACTCAACTCCTCTCTACATTTTCCTCCTCTGTCTCTGCTGCTAAAGCCACTTTCTACCACTCTAAATTCCAAGCATCTGCCTCTAACCCTAGGAAGCTCTTTGCCACCTTCTCCTCCCTCCTGAATCCTCCTCCCCCCCCTCCTCCCTCTCTGCAGATGACTTCGTCAACCATTTTGAAAAGAAGGTCGACAACATCCGATCCTCGTTTGCTAAGTCAAACGACACCGCTGGTTCTGCTCACACTGCCCTACCCTGTGCTCTGACCTCTTTCTCCCCTCTCTCTCCAGATGAAATCTCGCTTCTTGTGACGGCCGGCCGCCCAACAACCTGCCCGCTTGACCCTATCCCCTCCTCTCTTCTCCAGACCATTTCCGGAGACCTTCTCCCTTACCTCACCTCGCTCATCAACTCATCCCTGACCGCTGGCTACGTCCCTTCCGTCTTCAAGAGAGCGAGAGTTGCACCCCTTCTGAAAAAACCTACACTCGATCCCTCCGATGTCAACAACTACAGACCAGTATCCTTCTTTCTTTTCTCTCCAAAACTCTTGAACGTGCCGTCCTTGGCCAGCTCTCCCGCTATCTCTCTCAGAATGACCTTCTTGATCCAAATCAGTCAGGTTTCAAGACTAGTCATTCAACTGAGACTGCTCTTCTCTGTATCACGGAGGCGCTCCGCACTGCTAAAGCTAACTCTCTCTCCTCTGCTCTCATCCTTCTAGACCTATCGGCTGCCTTCGATACTGTGAACCATCAGATCCTCCTCTCCACCCTCTCCGAGTTGGGCATCTCCGGCGCGGCCCACGCTTGGATTGCGTCCTACCTGACAGGTCGCTCCTACCAGGTGGCGTGGCGAGAATCTGTCTCCTCGCCACGCGCTCTCACCACTGGTGTCCCCCAGGGCTCTGTTCTAGGCCCTCTCCTATTCTCGCTATACACCAAGTCACTTGGCTCTGTCATAACCTCACATGGTCTCTCCTATCATTGCTATGCAGACGACACACAATTAATCTTCTCCTTTCCCCCTTCTGATGACCAGGTGGCGAATCGCATCTCTGCATGTCAGACATATCTGGCAGACATATCAGTGTGGATGACGGATCACCACCTCAAGCTGAACCTCGGCAAGACGGAGCTGCTCTTCCTCCCGGGGAAGGACTGCCCGTTCCATGATCTCGCCATCACGGTTGACAACTCCATTGTGTCCTCCTCCCAGAGCGCTAAGAACCTTGGCGTGATCCTGGACAACACCCTGTCGTTCTCAACTAACATCAAGGCGGTGGCCCGTTCCTGTAGGTTCATGCTCTACAACATCCGCAGAGTACGACCCTGCCTCACACAGGAAGCGGCGCAGGTCCTAATCCAGGCACTTGTCATCTCCCGTCTGGATTACTGCAACTCGCTGTTGGCTGGGCTCCCTGCCTGTGCCATTAAACCCCTACAACTCATCCAGAACGCCGCAGCCCGTCTGGTGTTCAACCTTCCCAAGTTCTCTCACGTCACCCCGCTCCTCCGCTCTCTCCACTGGCTTCCAGTTGAAGCTCGCATCCGCTACAAGACCATGGTGCTTGCCTACGGAGCTGTGAGGGGAACGGCACCGCAGTACCTCCAGGCTCTGATCAGGCCCTACACCCAAACAAGGGCAAACAAGGGCACAAGGGCACAAACAAACTAACATGGTCCAAACACACTAAGACAGTTGTGAAGAGGGCACGACAAAGCCTATTCCCCCTTAGGAGACTGGCATGAGTCCTCAGATCCTCAATAGGTTCTACAGCTGCACCATCGAGAGCATCCTGAAGAGTTGCATCACTGCCTGGTATGGCAACTGCTCGACCTCCGACCGCAAGGCACTACAGAGGGTAGTGCGTATGGCCCAGTACCTCACCAAGATTTCTGCCATCCAGGACCTCTATACCAGGCGGTGTCAGAGGAAGTCCCTAAAATTTTCAAAGACTCCAGCCACCCTAGTCATAAACTGTTCTCTCTGCTACCGCGCGGCAAGCAGTACCGGAGCTCCAAGTCGAGGTCCAAAAGGCTTCATAGAGACTTCTACCCCCAAGCCATAAGACCCCTAAACAGCTGATCAAAGGGCTACCCAGACCCCTTTTACTCTGCTGCTACTCTCTGTTTATTATCTATGCATGGTCTATCTATGCATACTTTAACTATACCTACATGTACATATTACCTCAATTACCTCGACAGACCGGTGTCCCTGCAAATTGACTCTACCGGTACCCCCTGTATATAGCCTCATTACTAACCAGTACCCCCTGTATATAGACTCCACATTGACTCTACGGGTACCCCCTGTATATAGCCTCATTACTAACCGGTACCCCCTGTATATAGCCTCATTACTAACCGGTACCCCCTGTAAATAGCCTCCACATTGACTCTGTACCGGTACCCCCTGTATATAGCCTCCACATTGACTCTGTACCGGTACCCCCTGTATATATAACCTCATTACTAAACTGTACACCCTGTATATTTTTTTTCATTTTACCTTTATTTAACCAGGCAAGTCAGTTAAGAACACATTCTTATTTTCAATGACAGCATAGGAACAGTGGGTTAACTGCCTGTTCAGGGGCAGAACGACAGATTTGTACCTTGTCAGCTCAGGGGTTTGAACTCTCAACCTTGCGATTACTAGTCCAACGCTCTAACCACTAGGCTACCCTGCCGCCCCAATATAGCCTCATTACTAACCGGTACCCCCTGTATATAACCTCATTACTAACCTGTACACCCTGTATATAGCCTCATTACTAACCTGTACACCCTGTATATAGCCTCATTACTAACCGGTACCCCCTGTATATAGCCTCCACATTGACTCTGTACCGGTACCCCCTGTATATAGCCTCCACATTGACTCTGTACCGGTACCCCCTGTATATAGCCTCCACATTGACTCTGTACCGGTACCCCCTGTATATAGCCTCATTACTAACCTGTACACCCTGTATATAGCCTCACTTGTTATTTTACTGCTGCTGTTTAATTATACATGTATTTATTTTTTTCTGCTTGTCTATTTTTACTTAACACTTATTCAATTTATTTTTCTTAATGCATTGTTGGTTAAGGGCTTGTAAGTAAACATTGAACTGTATTCGTCGCGCGTGACAAATAACATTTTGATTTGATGCCTTAGACCGCTGCGCCACGCGGGAGCTTTAACAACCCCTTTGAAACAGCTGTTGTTTCCTGGAAGGAGCAAAGCATGCTCCACATTTAAAAACAATATGCTACTTATCCCTTTTAGCTGCTAAATGTCTTGTACAACAAGCTACATTTGTTTTAAATCACTTCATACATTCATTTTGGAATTCCACCCCTGTAAAGTGTGGAGAAGGATAGTCTCATTTCATACAAGCGTGTAGATTAGTGAAAATCCTCTTGGTCTGAGGATGACAGAGAATTAGGCTAGGAGAATATGCCCATAATATGATATACCATCTGACTCCATTATTGCGTGAACGCTGAAGGTCCATAATCCATCGGAGCTAGCCTAGGTACTGTAGCGAAGCATCACCACTCAGAATACTATAAGACAAATGTAGCCAGCAGCGTACCACTCTGTATCCCACTGCTTATTTGGCGAATCGCATCTCTGCATGTCTGGCAGACATATCAGTGTGGATGACGGATCACCACCTCAAGCTGAACCTCGGCAAGACGGAGCTGCTCTTCCTCCCGGGGAAGGACTGCCCGTTCCATGATCTCGCCATCACGGTTGACAACTCCATTGTGTCCTCCTCCCAGAGCGCTAAGAACCTTGGCGTGATCCTGGACAACACCCTGTCGTTCTCAACTAACATCAAGGCGGTGGCCCGTTCCTGTAGGTTCATGCAGCTACAGAGGAATCTGAAGCTAAGCAGGGTTGGTCCTGGTCAGTCCCTGGATGGGAAGTTGTGTTGGAGGACCAGTAGGAGGCACTCATTCCTCTGGTCTAAAAAAATATATATCAAAATACCCCATGGCAGTGATTGGGGACATTGCCCTGTGTAGGGTGCTGTCTTTCTCTGTGGTCATGAAAGATCTCATGTCAGTTATCATAAGAGTAGAGGTGTTAACTCTGGTGTCCTGGCTACATTTCCAAACTGGGCCTCAAACCATCATGATCACCTAATAATCCCCATTTTACAATTGGCTCATTCATCCCCTTATAACGTATGTTGCTGTAAACGAGCATGTGTTCTCAGTCAATTTACCTGGTAAAATAAAATCTAGGTTTTCTGTTATGCAATTATTAAGAGGTTAGTATCTTGAAATCAATAGCATTAAATAATTGAGTTCAGAGCTGCACAACTCGAGGCCAGGAGATTGGTTTCCAATGACTCCATGATGCCAGCTTTTATTCTTCCAAGAGCACCAAATCCCAGTGTCTCCCATCGTCTAGTCACATCACATTACATGGCCCCAAAAACATTGCAAACAGAAAACATCACACTCATTCTCTGAACACCACACCTCAATACACTGTATGATTTTTTATTTTTTTTACTAGGCAAGTAAAAGGCTACCCTGCCTCCCTCCAATCTAACCACTAGGCTACCTGCCGCCCCTCCCTCTAACCACTAGGCTACCCTGCCACCCCTCCACTCTAACCACTAGGCTACCTGCCCGCCCCTCCACTCTAACCACTAGGCTACCCTGCCACCCCTCCACTCTAACCACTAGGCTACCTGCCCGCCCCCTCCACTCTAACCACTAGGCTACCCTGCCACCCCTCCACTCTAACCACTAGGCTACCTGCCGCCCCTCCACTCTAACCAGTAGGCTACCCTGCCTCCCCTCCACTCTAACCACTAGGCTACCTGCCGCCCCTCCACTCTAACCACTAGGCTACCCTGCCACCCCTCCACTCTAACCACTAGGCTACCTGCCCGCCCCTCCACTCTAACCACTAGGCTACCCTGCCACCCCTCCACTCTAACCACTAGGCTACCTGCCGCCCCTCCACTCTAACCAGTAGGCTACCCTGCCGCCCCTCCACTCTAACCACTAGGCTACCCTGCCGCCCCTCCACTCTAACCACTAGGCTACCCTGCCGCCCCTCCACTCTAACCACTAGGCTACCTGCCATCCCTCCACTCTAACCACTAGGCTACCCTGCCGCCCCTCCACTCTAACCACTAGGCTACCTTTTACCCCTCCACTCTAACCACTAGACTACCTGCCACCCCTCCACTCTAACCACTAGGCTACCCTGCCGCCCCTCCACTCTAACCACTAGGCTACCTGCCGCCCCTCCACTCTAACCACTAGGTTACCTGCCGCCCCTCCACTCTAACCACTAGGCTACCTGCCGCCCCTCCACTCAGCCATCTGATGAACAGAACAGCAGTTTCCAAGTAACAGTAAATCCATAGAACTTAACAGTACAATAAAGACATTCACAGCTCTCTCTCGTTTTTCTTGAAACAATCCAATACATGACCATTTAATTCACACAGTTCCTCTGTATTCACACCTCCAATGGTGTCCGTGCTCCCAGAGTTCTACGGGAAAGTCCCTCCCCGGAGAAAGCCACAGATAAAGTGTGTTTAACCCCTATGATAGGTCAGCCATCCAAACAATGTCATAAATCGTGATTGAGTCATCACGCTGGGACTCGGCGCCAGCAAGTCGCTAGACGCTTCTTCATCCCTGGCCTTCATCATCGTTCATATTTGTTGGCTCTCTATTTGGACTTCAAGCACATTTGTTTACACGTTTCCTCAATGACCTTTGACCCGGGGAGGATAGGACAGGACGCAAGGAGTCGAGTAAAACCAATTGACATTCTCACCTTGTCTTCCCTCTCTCCCCTCTACTACCCTCTTTCTTCCCAATACCTCTCCTCTCTCTTCCCCATACCTCTCCTCTCCTCTCTCTTACCCTTACCTCTCCTCTCCTCTCTCTTACCCTTACCTCTCCTCTCCTCTCTCTTCCCTATACCTCTCCTCTCTCTTCCCTATACCTCTCCTCTCTCTTCCCCATACCTCTCCTCTCCTCTCTCTTCCCCATACCTCTCCTCTCCTCTCTCTTCCCCTTACCTCTCCTCTCCTCTCTCTTCCCCCATACCTCTCCCTCTCTCTTCCCCATACCCTCTCCTCTCCTCTCTCTTACCCTTACCTCTCCTCTCTCTTCCCCATACCTCTCCTCTCCTCTCTCTTACCCTTACCTCTCCTCTCTCTTCCCCATACCTCTCCCTCTCCTCTCTCTTACCCTTACCTCTCCTCTCTCTTCCCCATACCTCTCCCTCTCCTCTCTCTTACCCTTACCTCTCTCTCTCTTCCCCATACCTCTCCTCTCCTCTCTCTTACCCTTACCTCTCCTCTCTCTTCCCCATACCTCTCCTCTCCTCTCTCTTACCCTTACCTCTCCTCTCCTCTCTCTTCCCCATACCTCTCCTCTCCTCTCTCTTACCCTTACCTCTCCTCTCTCTTCCCCATACCTCTCCTCTCCTCTCTCTTACCCTTACCTCTCCTCTCTCTTCCCCATACCTCTCCTCTCTTCCCTATACCTCTCCTCTCCTCTTGGTGCTAGAAGTTTAGAGGTCATGTGTTTCTATCTAGCTCAGGCAGGTCATGTGGAAACACACCTTATCAATTAGAACGAACAGCGTGAGAACCCAAGAATAAGCACCCACCATGTCATGCAACTGTAAGATAATGGGTAGCTTATAGAATAGTCATCAACATCATCATCATTATCAACATTAAATCATCATTATTGGAGTCATTATCAACCTTAAATCGTCACTATTGGAGTCTACAGCTACAGAGGAATCCTAACCCTACAGATACAGAGGAATCCTAACCCTACAGCTACAGATGAATCCTAACCCTACAGCTCCAGAGGAATCCTAACCCGACAGCTACAGAGGAATCCTAACCCTACAGCTACAGAGGAATCCTAACCCTACAGCTACAGAGGAATCCTAACCCTACAGCTACAGAGGAATCCTAACCCGACAGCTACAGAGGAATCCTAAACCGACAGCTACAGAGGAATCCTAACCCGACAGCTACAGAGGAATCCTAACCCGACAGCTACAGAGGAATCCTAACCCGACAGCTACAGAGGAATCCTAACCCTACAGCTACAGAGGAATCCTAACCCGACAGCTACAGATGAATCCTAACCCTACAGCTACAGAGGAATCCTAACCCGACAGCTACAGAGGAATCCTAACCCTACAGCTACAGAGGAATCCTAACCCTACAGCTACAGAGGAATCCTAAACCGACAGCTACAGAGGAATCCTAACCCGACAGCTACAGAGGAATCCTAACCCGACAGCTACAGAGGAATCCTAACCCCACAGCTACAGAGGAATCCTAACCCCACAGCTACAGAGGAATCCTAACCCCACAGCTACAGAGGAATCCTAACCCGACAGCTACAGAGGAATCCTAACCCGACAGCTACAGAGGAATCCTAACCCGACAGCTACAGAGGAATCCTAACCCCACAGCTACAGAGGAATCCTAACCCGACAGCTACAGAGGAATCCTAACCCGACAGCTACAGAGGAATCCTAACCCGACAGCTACAGAGGAATCCTAACCCCACAGCTACAGAGGAATCCTAACCCTACAGCTACAGAGGAATCCTAACCCGACAGCTACAGAGGAATCCTTACAGACTGGGTAAAAAGAGGGAAAGATGTGACATTGTAAACATGACCTCTCCGGTATGGCAGACTGTAGGGACATTGACAGGATCAGCTCTTAATATGTCATGCTTACCTCCGCTTCAGCCGCTTCTGTGGTAACGCTCTGAGGAGACATGAAACAGAGCATGTGTGAAGAAAGAGTGAGTGTGTGTGTGTGTGTATATATAAATATATATACAGTACCAGTCAAACGTTTGGACACACCTACTCATTCAAGGGTTTTTCTTAATTTTTAAAACTAAAACTTGTAGAATAACAGTGAAGACATCAAAACTACGAAATAACACATAAGGAATCATGTAGTAACCAAAAAGTGTTAAACAAATCAAAATATATTTTATATTTGAGATTCTTCAATGTAGCCACCATTTGACTTGAGGACAGCTTTGCACACTCTTGGCAACTGGCAGTTTCATTAAATAGTACCCACAAAACACCAGTCTCAACATCAACAGTGAAGAGGCAACTCCGGGATGTTGGCCTTCTAGGCAGAGTTGCAAAGAAAAAGACATATCTCAGACTGGACAATAAAAATAAAAGATTAAGATGGGCAAAAGAACACAGACACTGGACAGAGGAAGATTGGACTTTTTTTTATGGACAGACTAATCTAAGTTTGAGGTGCTCGGAGCACAAAAAAGAACATTCGTGAGACACAGAAAAAATGAAAAGATGCTGAGGGAGTGCTTGACGCCATCTGTGAAGCATGGTGGAGGCAATGTGATGACCTGGGGGTGCTTTGGTGGTGGTAAAGTGGGGGAGTTGTACAGGGTATAAAAGGGATCTCGAAGAAGGAAGGCTATCACTCCATTTTGCAAAGCTACACCATACCCTGTGGACGGTGCTTAATTGGAGCCAATTTCCTCCTACAACAGGACAATGACCCAAAGCACAGCTCCAAACTATGCAATAACTAGGGAAGAAGCAGTCAGCTGGCATTCTGTCTATATTGGAGTGACCAGCACAATCACCAGATCTCAACCCTATTGGTCTGTTGTGGGAGCAGACTGACCATATGATATGATGGCCATCAAGCCAATCCAATTTGTGGGAGGGGCTTCAGGATGCATGGGGTGAAATCTCTTCAGATGACCTTATCAAATTGACACCCAGAACGTCAAAGTTCTGCAAGACTGTAATTGCATCAAATGGAGGATTAGTTGATGAAAGCAAAGGACACGATTATAATTTCAATTAAAAATCATTACTTATGACTTTGTCAACATCTTGACTATTTTTCCTATTCATTTTGCAACTCAGTTCATGTATGTTTTCATGGAAAACAACAACATTTGACCCCAAACTTTTGATATATACATTTATATTATTTTATACTAATAAAGTTGAAGTCGGAAGTTTACATACACTTAGGTTGGAGTCATTAAAACTCGTTTTTCAACCACTCCACAAATTTCTTGTTAACAAACTATTGTTTTGGCAAGTCGGTTAGGACATCTACTTTGTGCATGACAAGTCATTTTTCCTACAATTGTTTACAGAGAGATTATTTCACCTATAATTCACTGTGTCACAATTCCAGTGAGTCAGAAGTTTACATACACTAAGTTGACTGTGCCTTTAAACAGATTGGAAAATTCCAGAAAATGATGTCATGGCTTTAGAAGCTTCTGATAGGCTAATTGACATAATTTGAGTCAATCGGAGGTGTATCTGTGGATGTATTTCAAGGCCTACCTTCAAACTCAATGTCTCTTTGCCCGACATCATGGGAAAATCAAAAGAAATCAGACCTCAGAAAAAAATGGGAGACCTCCACAAGTCTGGTTCATCCTTGGGAGCAATTTCCAAACACCTGAAGGTACCACGTTCATCTGTACAAACAATAGTACGCAAGTATAAACACCTTGGGACCACACAGCCGTCCTACCGCTCAGGAAGGAGATGCGTTCTGTCTGCTAGAGATGAATGTTCTTTGGTGTGAAAAGTGCAAATCAATCCCAGAACAACAGCAAAGGACCTTGTGAAGATGCTGGAACAAACAGGTACAAAAGTATCTATATATACAGTAAAACTAATCCTATAACCTGAAAGGCCGCTCTGCAAGGAAGAAGTCATTGCTCTAAAACCGCCTTAAAAAAGCCAGACTAAAAAGCCAGAAACTTCTGACCCACTGGGAATGTGATGAAAGAAATTAAAGCTGAAATAAATCAGTCTCTCTACTATTATTCTGACATTTCACATTTTTAAAATAAAGTGGTGATCCTAACTGACCTAAAACAGGGACTTTTTACGAGGATTAAATGTCAGGAATTGTGAAAAACTGAGATTAAATGTATTTGGCTAAGGTGTATGTAAACTTCCGACTTCAACTGTGTGTATATATATATATATATATAGCATATAACTGTATATACACCACTTTATGTATATAAATCTTGACACCCATTGGCCGGCCGTGGAGACACCCATTGGCCGGCCGCGGGAGACACCCATTGGCCGGCCGCGGAGACACCCATTGGCCGGCCGCGGAGACACCCATGGGCCGGCCGCGGAGACACCCATTGGCCGGCCGCGGAGACACCCATTGGCCGGCCGCGGAGACACCCATTGGCCGGCCGCGGTGACTACCCATTGGCCGGCCGTGGAGACACCCATTGGCCGGCCGTGGAGACACCCCATTGGCCGGCCGCGGAGACACCCATTGGCCGGCCGCGGAGACACCCATTGGCCGGCCGCGGAGACACCCATTGGCCGGCCGCGGAGACACCCATTGGCCGGCCGCGGAGACACCCATTGGCCGGCCGCGGAGACACCCATTGGCCGGCCGCGGAGATACCCATTGGCCGTGGAGACGGCCGTGGAGACAGTATTTTTTTCTGTCGAGCCCCTCCCTGCCTAAACTCATCTAGCCCAGGCAGCCGGTGCAGGAGCTTCCGTTGCTCTTCTTATAGACACGTTGTTCCTCTTTCAGTATTCATTTTCAGTCTTTTATACAGCAGGTCATTAACCAACAGTAACCTGATTTCCCCCTTGCCGTGTTGGGAGGACAGTGAAGTGAAGGATAGGCCCTGTACAGTGCTGAGAAGATTGTAATACGGATAGTATGACGAGGATCAAGCTGCTAACCTGTCACTCTGAGGGGCTATAGTGCCATCAGGTCTTCGCCAAGATTACTTGGCCATGCAATTCAATGGTGAATATTTTCCCTAGTCCTGATGACAAGAGTCCAACACACCAACTTAAACTCCTCTCAGAGGAGGCTGGTGGGAGGAGCGATAGGAGGAAGGGCTCGTTGTAAAGTCTGGAAGGGAATAAACGGAACAGTATCAAACACATGACACATATGGAAACCACATGTTCCATTAATTCCATAACAGTCATTACAATGAGCCCACCCTCAGAAGGTTCCCTCCCACCAGCCTCCTCTGATTCCTCTCCAGCTTGAACATTTTAGTCATAGCCACTAGGGTCAGAGCAGGTTGGAGCAGCAGAGGACACCTGCCTCATCACACACAGAGAACACACATCTATCTCGCATGAGAAATGGCAGCTTCCTGCCCTGGGTTTCTAGATGGAAGTCAAGGGATGGCGCCACCTGGTGGGGAGAAGGACTGTGCAGAGAGATGGCACAGAGTGGGGACGGGGGGCTTTCTGTGGCCACTCAGAGTAGGGACAGGGGGCTTTCTGTGGCCACTCAGAGTAGGGACAGGGGGCTTTCTGTAGCCACTCAGAGTAGGGACAGGGGGCTTTCTGTGGCCACTCAGAGTAGGCACAGGGGGCTATCTGTGGCCACTCAGAGTAGGGACAGGGAGATTTCTGTGGCCAATAAGAGTAGGGACAGGGGGCTTTCTGTGGCCACTCAGAGTAGGGACAGGGTTCTCGACAAGAGAAGACAGGTCTAGTTAGAGAAGACAGGCCTAGATAAGAGAAGACAGGTCTAGTTAGAGAAGACAGGTCTAGACAAGAGAAGACAGGTCTAGACAAGAGAAGACAGGTCTAGACAAGAGAAGACAGGTCTAGACAAGAGAAGATGGGCCTTGACAAGAGAAGACGGGCCTAGTTAGAGAAGACGGGCCTAGTTAGAGAAGACGGGCCTAGTTAGAGAAGACGGGCCTAGTTAGAGAAGACGGGTCTAGACAAGAGAAGACAGGCCTAGTTAGAGAAGATGGGTCTAGACAAGAGAAGACAGGCCTAGTTAGAGAAGATGGGTCTAGACAAGAGAAGACAGGTCTAGTTAGAGAAGACGGGTCTAGATAAGAGAAGACGGGTCTAGTTAGAGAAGACAGGGCTAGTTAGAGAAGACAGGTCTAGACAGAGAAGAGGGGTCTAGACAAGAGTAGACAGGCCTAGTTAGAGAAGAGGTCTAGACAAGAGAAGACAGCCCTAGTTAGAGAAGACAGGTCTAGACAAGAGAAGACAGGCCTAGACAAGAGAAGACGGGCCTAGTTAGAGAAGACGGGCCTAGTTAGAGAAGACGGGTCTAGTTAGAGAAGACGGGCCTAGTTAGAGAAGACGGGCCTAGTTAGAGAAGACGGGTCTAGTTAGAGAAGACAGGCCTAGTTAGAGAAGACGGGTCTAGTTAGAGAAGACAGGCCTAGTTAGAGAAGACAGGTCTAGTTAGAGAAGACAGGCCTAGTTAGAGAAGAGAGGCCTAGTTAGAGAAGACAGGTCTATTTAGAGAAGACAGGTCTAGTTAGAGAAGACAGGTCTAGTTAGAGAAGACAGGTCTAGTTAGAGAAGAGAGGTCTAGTTAGAGAAGACGGGTCTAGTTAGAGAAGACAGGCCTAGTTAGAGAAGAGAGGTCTAGTTAGAGAAGAGAGGTCTAGTTAGAGAAGAGAGGCCTAGTTAGAGAAGACAGGTCTATTTAGAGAAGACAGGTCTAGTTAGAGAAGACAGGTCTAGTTAGAGAAGACAGGTCTAGTTAGAGAAGAGAGGTCTAGTTAGAGAAGAGAGGTCTAGTTAGAGAAGACAGGTCTAGTTAGAGAAGACAGGCCTAGTTAGAGAAGACAGGCCTAGTTAGAGAAGACAGGCCTAGTTAGAGAAGACAGGTCTAGTTAGAGAAGACGGGTCTAGTTAGAGAAGACGGGCCTAGTTAGAGAAGACAGGCCAAGACAAGAGAAGACAGGCCTAGTTAGAGAAGACAGGTCTAGTTAGAGAAGACAGGTCTAGTTAGAGAAGACAGGTCTTGATAAGAGAAGACAGGGCTAGTTAGAGAAGACAGGGCTAGTTAGAGAAGACAGGGCTAGTTAGAGAAGACAGGGCTAGTTAGAGAAGACAGGTCTAGAGAGAGAAGAGGGGTCTAGACAAGAGAAGACAGGTCTAGTTAGAGAAGACAGTTCTAGACAGAGAGGAGGGGTCTAGAAAAGAGTAGAAAGGCCTAGACAAGAGAAGACAGGTCTAGTTAGAGAAGACAGGTCTAGACAAGAGAAGACAGGCCTAGACAAGAGAAGACAGGCCTAGACAAGAGAAGACAGGCCTAGACAAGAGAAGACAGGTCTAGACAAGAGAAGACAGGTCTAGTTAGAGAAGACGGGTCTAGACAAGAGAAGACAGGCCTAGGCAAGAGAAGACAGGCCTAGACAAGAGAAGACAGGTCTAGTTAGAGAAGACAGGTCTAGTTACAGAAGACAGGTCTAGACAGAGAAGTGGGGTCTAGACAAGAGTAGACAGGTCTAGTTAGAGAAGACAGGCCTAGTTAGAGAAGACAGGTCTAGACAAGAGAAGACATGCCAAGTTAGAGAAGACAGGTCTAGTTAGAGAAGACAGGCCTAGACAAGAGAAGGCAGGCCTAGTTAGAGAAGACAGGTCTAGTTAGAGAAGACAGGCCTAGTTAGAGAAGACAGGCCTAGTTAGAGAAGAGAGGCCTAGTTAGAGAAGACAGGTCTAGTTAGAGAAGACAGGTCTAGTTAGAGAAGACAGGCCTAGTTAGAGAAGACAGGCCTAGTTAGAAGACAGGCCTAGTTAGAGAAGACAGGTCTAGTTAGAGAAGACAGGCCTAGTTAGAGAAGAGAGGTCTAGTTAGAGAAGACAGGTCTAGTTAGAGAAGACAGGTCTAGTTAGAGAAGACAGGCCTAGTTAGAGAAGACAGGCCTAGTTAGAGAAGACAGGCCTAGTTAGAGAAGACGGGTCTAGTTAGAGAAGACGGGTCTAGTTAGAGAAGACGGGTCTAATTAGAGAAGACAGGCCTAGTTAGAGAAGACGGGTCTAGTTAGAGAAGACAGGCCTAGTTAGAGAAGACAGGTCTAGTTAGAGAAGACAGGCCTAGTTAGAGAAGAGAGGCCTAGTTAGAGAAGACAGGTCTAGTTAGAGAAGACAGGTCTAGTTAGAGAAGACAGGTCTAGTTAGAGAAGACAGGTCTAGTTAGAGAAGAGAGGTGTAGTTAGAGAAGAGAGGTCTAGTTAGAGAAGAGAGGTCTAGTTAGAGAAGACAGGTCTAGTTAGAGAAGACAGGCCTAGTTAGAGAAGACAGGCCTAGTTAGAGAAGACAGGCCTAGTTAGAGAAGAGAGGCCTAGTTAGAGAAGACAGGTCTAGTTAGAGAAGACAGGTCTAGTTAGAGAAGACAGGTCTAGTTAGAGAAGACAGGTCTAGTTAGAGAAGAGAGGTGTAGTTAGAGAAGAGAGGTCTAGTTAGAGAAGAGAGGTCTAGTTAGAGAAGACAGGTCTAGTTAGAGAAGACAGGCCTAGTTAGAGAAGACAGGCCTAGTTAGAGAAGACAGGCCTAGTTAGAGAAGAGAGGCCTAGTTAGAGAAGACAGGTCTAGTTAGAGAAGACAGGTCTAGTTAGAGAGGACAGGTCTAGTTATAGAAGACAGGTCTAGTTAGAGAAGAGAGGTCTAGTTAGAGAAGAGAGGTCTAGTTAGAGAAGACGGGTCTAGTTAGAGAAGACAGGCCTAGTTAGAGAAGACGGGTCTAGTTAGAGAAGACAGGCCTAGTTAGAGAAGACGGGTCTAGTTAGAGAAGACAGGTCTAGTTAGAGAAGACAGGTCTAGTTAGAGAAGACAGGCCTAGTTAGAGAAGACAGGTCTAGTTAGAGAAGACAGGCCTAGTTAGAGAAGAGAGGTCTAGTTAGAGAAGACAGGTCTAGTTAGAGAAGACAGGTCTAGTTAGAGAAGACAGGTCTAGACAAGAGAAGACAGGTCTAGTTAGAGAAGACAGGTCTAGTTAGAGAAGACAGGTCTAGACAAGAGAAGACAGGTCTAGTTAGAGAAGACAGGCCTAGTTAGAGAAGAGGTCTAGTTAGAGAAGACAGGTCTAGTTAGAGAAGACAGGTCTAGTTAGAGAAGACAGGTCTAGACAAGAGAAGACAGGTCTAGTTAGAGAAGACAGGTCTAGTTAGAGAAGACAGGTCTAGACAAGAGAAGACAGGTCTAGTTAGAGAAGACAGGCCTAGTTAGAGAAGACAGGTCTAGTTAGAGAAGACAGGTCTAGTTAGAGAAGACAGGTCTAGTTAGAGAAGACAGGCCTAGTTAGAGAAGACAGGTCTAATTAGAGAAGACAGGTCTAGTTAGAGAAGACAGGTCTAGTTAGAGAAGACAGGTCTAGTTAGAGAAGACAGGTCTAGTTAGAGAAGACGGGTCTAGTTAGAGAAGACGGGTCTAGTTAGAGAAGACGGGTCTAGTTAGAGAAGACAGGCCTAGTTAGAGAAGACGGGTCTAGTTAGAGAAGACAGGCCTAGTTAGAGAAGACAGGTCTAGTTAGAGAAGACAGGCCTAGTTAGAGAAGAGAGGCCTAGTTAGAGAAGACAGGTCTAGTTAGAGAAGACAGGTCTAGTTAGAGAAGACAGGTCTAGACAAGAGAAGACAGGCCTAGACAAGAGAAGACAGGCCTAGACAAGAGAAGACAGGCCTAGACAAGAGAAGACAGGTCTAGACAAGAGAAGACAGGTCTAGTTAGAGAAGACGGGTCTAGACAAGAGAAGACAGGCCTAGGCAAGAGAAGACAGGCCTAGACAAGAGAAGACAGGTCTAGTTAGAGAAGACAGGTCTAGTTACAGAAGACAGGTCTAGACAGAGAAGTGGGGTCTAGACAAGAGTAGACAGGTCTAGTTAGAGAAGACAGGCCTAGTTAGAGAAGACAGGTCTAGACAAGAGAAGACATGCCAAGTTAGAGAAGACAGGTCTAGTTAGAGAAGACAGGCCTAGACAAGAGAAGGCAGGCCTAGTTAGAGAAGACAGGTCTAGTTAGAGAAGACAGGCCTAGTTAGAGAAGACAGGTCTAGACAAGAGAAGACATGCCAAGTTAGAGAAGACAGGTCTAGTTAGAGAAGACAGGCCTAGACAAGAGAAGGCAGGCCTAGTTAGAGAAGACAGGTCTAGTTAGAGAAGACAGGCCTAGTTAGAGAAGACAGGCCTAGTTAGAGAAGAGAGGCCTAGTTAGAGAAGACAGGTCTAGTTAGAGAAGACAGGTCTAGTTAGAGAAGACAGGCCTAGTTAGAGAAGACAGGCCTAGTTAGAGAAGACAGGCCTAGTTAGAGAAGACAGGTCTAGTTAGAGAAGACAGGCCTAGTTAGAGAAGAGAGGTCTAGTTAGAGAAGACAGGTCTAGTTAGAGAAGACAGGTCTAGTTAGAGAAGACAGGCCTAGTTAGAGAAGACAGGCCTAGTTAGAGAAGACAGGCCTAGTTAGAGAAGACGGGTCTAGTTAGAGAAGACGGGTCTAGTTAGAGAAGACGGGTCTAATTAGAGAAGACAGGCCTAGTTAGAGAAGACGGGTCTAGTTAGAGAAGACAGGCCTAGTTAGAGAAGACAGGTCTAGTTAGAGAAGACAGGCCTAGTTAGAGAAGAGAGGCCTAGTTAGAGAAGACAGGTCTAGTTAGAGAAGACAGGTCTAGTTAGAGAAGACAGGTCTAGTTAGAAGACAGGTCTAGTTAGAGAAGAGAGGTGTAGTTAGAGAAGAGAGGTCTAGTTAGAAGAGAGGTCTAGTTAGAGAAGACAGGTCTAGTTAGAGAAGACAGGCCTAGTTAGAGAAGACAGGCCTAGTTAGAGAAGACAGGCCTAGTTAGAGAAGAGAGGCCTAGTTAGAGAAGACAGGTCTAGTTAGAGAAGACAGGTCTAGTTAGAGAGGACAGGTCTAGTTATAGAAGACAGGTCTAGTTAGAGAAGAGAGGTCTAGTTAGAGAAGAGAGGTCTAGTTAGAGAAGACGGGTCTAGTTAGAGAAGACAGGCCTAGTTAGAGAAGACGGGTCTAGTTAGAGAAGACAGGTCTAGTTAGAAGACAGGTCTAGTTAGAGAAGACAGGCCTAGTTAGAGAAGACAGGTCTAGTTAGAGAAGACAGGCCTAGTTAGAGAAGAGAGGTCTAGTTAGAGAAGACAGGTCTAGTTAGAGAAGACAGGTCTAGTTAGAAGACAGGTCTAGACAAGAGAAGACAGGTCTAGTTAGAGAAGACAGGTCTAGTTAGAGAAGACAGGTCTAGACAAGAGAAGACAGGTCTAGTTAGAGAAGACAGGCCTAGTTAGAGAAGAGAGGTCTAGTTAGAGAAGACAGGTCTAGTTAGAGAAGACAGGTCTAGTTAGAGAAGACAGGTCTAGACAAGAGAAGACAGGTCTAGTTAGAGAAGACAGGTCTAGTTAGAGAAGACAGGTCTAGACAAGAGAAGACAGGTCTAGTTAGAGAAGACAGGCCTAGTTAGAGAAGACAGGTCTAGTTAGAGAAGACAGGTCTAGTTAGAGAAGACAGGTCTAGTTAGAGAAGACAGGCCTAGTTAGAGAAGACAGGCCTAATTAGAGAAGACAGGTCTAGTTAGAGAAGACAGGTCTAGTTAGAGAAGACAGGTCTAGTTAGAGAAGACAGGTCTAGTTAGAGAAGACGGGTCTAGTTAGAGAAGACGGGTCTAGTTAGAGAAGACGGGTCTAGTTAGAGAAGACGGGCCTAGTTAGAGAAGACGGGTCTAGTTAGAGAAGACAGGCCTAGTTAGAGAAGACAGGTCTAGTTAGAGAAGACAGGCCTAGTTAGAGAAGAGAGGCCTAGTTAGAGAAGACAGGTCTAGTTAGAGAAGACAGGTCTAGTTAGAGAAGACAGGTCTAGTTAGAGAAGACAGGTCTAGTTAGAGAAGAGGTGTAGTTAGAGAAGAGAGGTCTAGTTAGAGAAGAGGTCTAGTTAGAGAAGACAGGTCTAGTTAGAGAAGACAGGCCTAGTTAGAGAAGACAGGTCTAGTTAGAGAAGACAGGCCTAGTTAGAGAAGAGAGGCCTAGTTAGAGAAGACAGGTCTAGTTAGAGAAGACAGGTCTAGTTAGAGAGGACAGGTCTAGTTATAGAAGACAGGTCTAGTTAGAGAAGAGAGGTCTAGTTAGAGAAGAGAGGTCTAGTTAGAGAAGACGGGTCTAGTTAGAGAAGACAGGCCTAGTTAGAGAAGACGGGTCTAGTTAGAGAAGACAGGTCTAGTTAGAGAAGACAGGTCTAGTTAGAGAAGACAGGCCTAGTTAGAGAAGACAGGTCTAGTTAGAGAAGACAGGCCTAGTTAGAGAAGAGAGGTCTAGTTAGAAGACAGGTCTAGTTAGAGAAGACAGGTCTAGTTAGAGAAGACAGGTCTAGACAAGAGAAGACAGGTCTAGTTAGAGAAGACAGGTCTAGTTAGAGAAGACAGGTCTAGACAAGAGAAGACAGGTCTAGTTAGAGAAGACAGGCCTAGTTAGAGAAAGAGGTCTAGTTAGAGAAGACAGGTCTAGTTAGAAGACAGGTCTAGTTAGAGAAGACAGGTCTAGACAAGAGAAGACAGGTCTAGTTAGAGAAGACAGGTCTAGTTAGAGAGAAGACAGGTCTAGACAAGAGAAGACAGGTCTAGTTAGAGAAGACAGGCCTAGTTAGAGAAGACAGGTCTAGTTAGAGAAGACAGGTCTAGTTAGAGAAGACAGGTCTAGTTAGAGAAGACAGGCCTAGTTAGAGAAGACAGGTCTAATTAGAGAAGACAGGTCTAGTTAGAGAAGACAGGTCTAGTTAGAAGACAGGTCTAGTTAGAGAAGACAGGTCTAGTTAGAGAAGACAGGTCTAGTTAGAGAAGACAGGCCTAGTTAGAGAAGACAGGTCTAATTAGAGAAGACAGGTCTAGTTAGAGAAGACAGGCCTAGTTAGAGAAGACAGGTCTAATTAGAGAAGACAGGCCTAGTTAGAGAAGACAGGTCTAGTTAGAGAAGACAGGCCTAGTTAGAGAAGACAGGCCTAGTTAGAGAAGAGAGCTGTTGACAGCGTCTGTTCCCCTTCTCAGTCCATGTTTTTCCTGTAGACTGGTGATTCAGTCACATACAAACAAACACACACACACACACACACACACACACACACACACACACGAAACACACACACACACACACTCACACGAAACACACACACACACAAGAAACACACACACACACACACAAGAAACACACACACACACACACACACACACACACACACACACACAAAACACACACACACAAGACGCTCCGTCTCGTTCACCCACACATTAGACAGGCTGCAGGACAACACACACACACACACACGAAGAAAGACACAAAACATGTGGTCAGAGGATGGGCTTTGTCAGAGCAAGTGGTGTGAGAAAAAGAGGGAGAGAGATGTGGGGTGAGAGAGGAGGGACAGGGAGAGATGGACAAAGAGTCTCATTGAGCCAGCAACACATGTTAACACCTTCCTCTGAACATGGAGTACATTTCCAGAAGTACCACGGCCTAGACCACAGGGACTAAACCTGACTGACTGACGGATGTGTGTGTAATCACACCATAGCTAACACACAGATAGAGACAGAGACAGAGAGACTCCCATATCTACTGGGGAAATTCCACAGTGTGCCATCACAGCAGCAAGATGTGTGACCTGTTGCCACGAGAAAGGGCAACCAGTGAAGAACACACACCATTGTAAATACAACCCATATCTATGCTTATTTATTTTATCTTGTGTCCTTTACCATTTGTACATTGTTAAAACACTGTATATATATATATATATATATATATATATATATATATATATAATATGACATCTGTAATATCTTTATTGTATTGAAACTTCTGTATGTGTTATGTTTGCTGTTAATTTTTATTGTTTATTTCACTTTATATATTATCTACCATACTTGCTTTGGCAATGTTAACACAACTCCAGTCTCTCCATCTCTTGCCAAATACACACTAGAGAGGTAGGCTGTTTTAGGAGGAAAGGGGTGCACCACACCCCTACAGCAGCTCCACACCCCTACAGCAGCACCACGCCACTACAGCAGCACCACGCCCCTACAGCAGCTCCACACCCCTACAGCAGCACCACGCCACTACAGCAGCACCACACCCCTACAGCAGCTCCACACCCTACAACAGCACCACGCCACTACAGCAGCAACACGCCCCTACAGCAGCTCCACACCCCTACAGCAGGACCACACCCCTACAGCAGCTCCACGCCCCTACAGCAGCTCCACGCCCCTACAGCAGCTCCACACCCCTACAGCAGCTCCAAACCCCTACAGCAGCTCCACGCCCCTACACTAGAACCACACCCCTACAGCAGCACCACACCCCTACAGCAGCTCCACGCCCCTACACTAGAACCACACCCCTACAGCAGGACCACACCCCTACAGCAGCTCCACGCACCTACAGCAGCTCCACACCCCTACACTAGAACCACACCCCTACAGCAGGACCACACCCCTACAGCAGCTCCACGCCCCTACAGCAGGACCACGCCCCTACAGCAGGACCACGCCCCTACAGCAGGACCACGCCCCTACAGCAGGACCACACCCCTACAGCAGCACCACACCCCTACACTAGAACCACACCCCTACAGCAGGACCACACCCCTACAGCAGCTCCACGCCCCTACAGCAGGACCACGCCCCTACAGCAGGACCACGCCCCTACAGCAGCTCCACGCCCCTACACTAGAACCACACCCCTACAGCAGGACCACACCCCTACAGCAGCACCACACCCCTACAGCAGCTCCACACCCCTACAGCAGCTCCACGCCCATACAGCAGCACCACGCCACTACAGCAGCACCACGCCCCTACAGCAGCTCCACACCCCTACAGCAGCTCCACACCCCTACAGCAGCTCCACACCCCTACAGCAGCTCCACGCCCCTACAGCAGGACCACACCCCTACAGCAGCTCCACACCCCTACACTAGAACCACACCCCTACAGCAGGACCACACCCCTACAGCAGCTCCACGCCCCTACAGCAGCTACATGCACCTACAGCAGCTCCACGCCCCTACACTAGAACCACACCCCTACAGCAGGACCACACCCCTACAGCAGCACCACACCCCTACAGCAGCTCCACGCCCCTACAGCAGCTCCACGCCCCTACAGCAGCTCCACGCCCCTACAGCAGAACCACACCCCTACAGCAGGACCACGCCCCTACAGCAGCTCCACACCCCTACAGCAGCTCCACGCCCCTACAGCAGAACCACACCCCTACAGCAGGACCACACCCCTACAGCAGGACCACACCCCTACAGCAGCTCCATGCCCCTACAGCAGAACCACACCCCTACAGCAGCTCCATGCCCCTACAGCAGCTCCATGCCCCTACAGCAGCTACATGCACCTACAGCAGCTCCATTCCCCTACAGCAGAACCCCACAACTATAGCAGGACCACACAACTACAGCAGGACCACACAACTACAGCAGGACCACACACCTACAGCAGGACCACACACCTACAGCAGGACCACACCCCTACAGCAACTCCACGCCCCTACAGCAGAGGGAGAGGAGAGGAGAGGGAGACAAGAGAAGAGGGAGACAAGAGGAGAGGGAGAGGAGAGGGAGAGGAGAGGGAGAGGAGGACAAGAGGAGAGTAGGACGAGAGGAGAGGGGAACAAGAGGAGAGGAGGACGAGAGGAGAGGAGGACGAGAGGAGAGGAGGACGAGAGGAGAGGGGGACAAGAGGAGAGGGAGACAAGAGGAGAGGGAGAGGAGAGGGAGAGGAAAGGAGGACAAGAGGAGAGTAGGACGAGAGGGAGAGGGGAACAAGAGGAGAGGGGACGAGAGGAGAGAGAGACAAGAGGAGAGGGAGACAAGAGGAGAGGAGGACGAGAGGAGAGGAGGACGAGAGGAGAGGGAGACAAGAGGAGAGGGAGAGTAGGACGAGATGAGAGGGGGACAAGAGGAGAGGGGGAGTAGGACGAGAGGAGAGGGGGACAAGAGGAGAGGAGGATGAGAGGAGAGGGAGAGTAGGACAAGAGAAGAGGGGGACAAGAGAGGAGAGGAGAGGAGAGGAGGACGAGAGGAGAGGAGAGGGGGACAAGAGGAGAGGAGAGGGGGACAAGAGGAGAGGGGGCGAGAGGAGAGGAGGATGAGAGGAGGAGAGGGAGAGTAGGACAAGAGAAGAGGGGGACAAGAGGAGAGGGAGAGGAGAGGAGGACGAGAGGAGAGGAGAGGGGGACAAGAGGAGAGGGAGAGGGGGACAAGAGGAGAGGGGGGCGAGAGGAGAGGAGGACAAGAGGAGAGGGGGACGAGAGGAGAGGGGACGAGAGGAGAGGGAGAGGAGAGGGGGACGAGAGGAGAGGGAGAGGAGGACGAGAGGAGAGGGAGAGGGAGAGGGGGACAAGAGGGAGAGGGGGACGAGAGGAGAGGGAGAGGAGAGGCAGAAGAGAGGAGAGAGGCGGACAAGAGGAGAGGAGAGGGGGACGAGAGGAGAAGGGGACGAGATGAGAGGGGGGACGAGAGGAGAGGGGGAGTAGGATGAGAGGGGAGGGGACAAGAGGAGAGGGGGACGAGGAGAGGGGGACAAGAGGAGAGGGACGAGAGGAGAGGGAGACAAGAGGAGAGGGAGAGTAGGACAAGAGGAGAGGGGGACAAGAGGAGAGGAGGATGAGAGGAGAGGGAGAGTAGGACAAGAGAAGAGGGGGACAAGAGGAGAGGGAGAGGGAGAGGAGGGACGAGAGGAGAGGAGAGGGGGACAAGAGGAGAGGAGAGGGGGACAAGAGGAGAGGGGGCGAGAGGAGAGGAGGACAAGAGGAGAGGGGACGAGAGGAGAGGGGACGAGAGGAGAGGGGGAGAGGAGAGGGGGACGAGAGGAGAGGGAGAGGAGGACGAGAGGAGAGGGAGAGGAGAGGGGGACAAGAGGAGAGGGGGACGAGAGGAGAGGGAGAGGAGAGGCAGAAGAGAGGAGGAGGCGGACAAGAGGAGAGGAGAGGGGGACGAGAGGAGAAGGGGACGAGATGAGAGGGGGGACGAGAGGAGAGGGAGAGGAGAGGGAGAGGGGGACAAGAGGAGAGGGAGAGGAGAGCGGGACGAGAGGAGAGGCGGATGAGAGGAGAGGGGGACGAGATGAGAGGGGGACGAGAGGAGAGGGAGACGAGAGGAGAGGAGGACGAGAGGAGAGGGAGAGGGAGAGGAGGACGAGAGGAGAGGGGGGACAAGAGGGAGGTAGACAAGAGGAGATGAGGACGAGAGGAGAGGGGACGAGAGGAGATGGGGGACGAGAGGAGAGGGAGACGAGAGGAGAGGGAGACGAGAGGAGAGGAGGGCGAGAGGAGGGGGACGAGAGGAGAGGGGACGGAGAGGGAGAGGAGGAGGGGGGACGAGAGGAGAGGGAGAGGGGGACGAGAGGAGAGGGGGAGAGGAGGGGCGAGAGGAGAGGGAGAGGAGAGGGGACAAGAGGAGAGGGGGGACGAGAGGAGAGGGAGAGGAGAGGCGGAAGAGAGGAGGCGGACAAGAGGAGAGGAGAGGGGGACGAGAGGAGAAGGGGACGAGATGAGAGGGGGACAAGAGGAGAGGGGGACGAGAGGAGAGGGAGAGGAGAGGGGGACGAGAGGAGAGGCGGACGAGAGGAGAGGGGGACAAGAGGAGAGGTAGACAAGAGGAGAGGAGGACGAGTAGAGGAGGGGACGAGAGGAGAGAGGGCGAGAGGAGGGGGACGAGAGGAGAGGGTGACAAGAGGAGAGGGGGACAAGAGGAGCGGGGGACAAGAGGAGAGGGGACGAGATGAGAGGGGACAAGAGGAGCGGGGGACAAGAGGAGAGGGGACGAGAGGAGAGGGGACGAGATGAGAGGGGACGAGATGAGAGGGGGACGAGAGGAGAGGAGGACGAGAGGAGAGGGGGACAAGAGGAGAGGTGGACAAGAGGAGAGGAGGACGAGAGTAGAGGAGGACGAGAGGAGAGGGCGAGAGGAGAGGGGGACGAGAGGAGAGGGGGACAAGAGGAGAGGGGGACAAGAGGAGCGGGGACGAGAGGAGAGGGGGACAAGAGGAGAGGGGGACGAGAGGAGAGGGGGACGAGATGAGAGGTGGACGAGAGGAGAGGGGGACGAGAGGAGAGGAGGACGAGAGGAGAGGGGGACAAGAGGAGAGGGGGACGAGAGGAGAGGAGGGGACGAGAGTAGAGGAGGGGACGAGAGGAGAGGGGGGCGGAGGAGAGGGGGACGAGAGGAGAGGGGGACAAGAGGAGAGGGGGACAAGAGGAGCGGGGGACAAGAGGAGAAGGGGGCAAGAGGAGTGGGGGACAAGAGGAGAGGGAGACAGGGACAAGAGGAGAAGGGGACAAGAGGAGAGGGAGAGGAGGTGAGAGGGGGACAAGAGGAGAGCGAGAGGAGAGGGAGAGGCGAGGGAGATGAGAGGGGGACAAGAGGAGAAGGAGAGGAAAGGGGGACGAGAGGAGAGAGAGGAGAGGGAGAGGAGAGGTAGACAAGAGGAGAGGTGGATGAGAGGAGAGGGAGACAAGGGGAAAGGGGGACAAGAGGAGAGGAGGACAAGAGGAGATGGGGACAAGAGAAGAGGGGGACAAGAGGAGCAGAAGAGGAGAGGAGAGGGAGAGGAGGACAAGAGGAGAGGGGGACAAGAGGAGAGGGGGCAAGAGGAGAGGGAGAAGAGGGAGAGGGGGACAAGAGGAGAGGGAGAGGAGAGGGAGAGGGAGAGGAGAGTGAGACGAGAGGGGGACAAGAGTATAAGGAGAGGAAAGGGGGACGGAGGGAGAGAGAGAGGAGAGGGAGAGGAGAGGGAGACGAGAGGAGAGGAGGACAAGAGGAGAGGCAGATAAGAGGAGAGGAGGACAAGAGGAGATGGGGACAAGAGGAGATGGGGACAAGAGGAGAGGGGACAAGAGGAGAGGGGGACGAGAGGAGTTGAGAGGGGACAGGAGGAGAGGGGGGACGAGAGGAGAGGGGGACGAGAGGAGAGGCGGACGAGAGGAGAGGCAGACAAGAGGAGAGGAGGACAAGAGGAGAGGGGGACGAGAGGAGAGGGGGACGAGAGGAGAGGGGGACAAGAGGAGAGGGGGACGAGAGGGAGAGGAGTGGGGGACAAGAGGAGAGGGGACGAGAGGAGAGGGAGAGGAGAGGGAGAGGAGAGGCGGAAGAGAGAAGGGGACGAGAGGAGAGGGAGACAAGAGGAGAGGAGGACGAGAGGAGAGGGGGACAAGAGGAGATGGGGACAAGAGGAGCAGAAGAGGAGAGGAGAGGAAGAGGGGGACAAGAGGAGAGGGGGACAAGAGGAGAGGGGGCAAGAGGTGGGAGAGGAGGGCAGAGGGGGACAAGAGGAGAGGGAGAGGAGAGGGAGAGGGAGAGGAGAGGGAGACAAGAGGAGAAGGAGAGGAAAGGGGGACGAGTGGAGAGAGAGGAGAGGGAGACGAGAGGAGAGGGGGACGAGAGGAGAGGAGGACAGGAGGAGAGGCAGATAAGAGGAGAGGAGGACAAGAGGAGAGGGGGACAAGAGGAGATGGGGACAAGAGGAGATGGGGACAAGAGGAGAGGGGGCAAGAGGAGAGGCGGACGAGAGGAGAGGCGGACGAGAGGAGAGGCAGACAAGAGGAGAGGAGGACAAGAGGAGAGGAGGACAAGAGGAGAGAGGGGGGACGAGAGGAGAGGGGGACAAGAGGAGAGGGGGACAAGAGGAAGGGGGGACAAGAGGAGAGGGGGACAAGAGGAAAGGGGGACAAGAGGAGAGGGGGACGAGAGGAGAGGAGTGGGGGACGAGAGGAGAGGAGTGGGGGACGAGAGGAGAGGGGGACGAGAGGAGAGGGGACGAGGAGAGGCGGACGGGAGGAGAGGCAGACAAGAGGAGAGGAGGACAAGAGAGGGAGACAAGAGGAGAGGAAGACGAGAGGAGAGGGGGACAAGGGTAGGGGGACAAGAGGAGAGGGAGAGGAGAGGAGGGGGAGAGGAGGGGGAGAGGAGAGGGAGAGAGGGACAAGAGGAGAGGGGACAAGAGGAGAGGGGGACGAGAGGAGAGGCGGACGAGAGGAGAAGCAGACAAGAGGAGAGGAGGACGAGAGGAGAGGGGGACGAGAGGAGAGGGTGACAAGAGGAGAGGGGGACGAGAGGAGAGGGGGACAAGAGGAGAGGGGGACGAGAGGAGAGGAGTGGGGGACAAGAGGAAAGGGGGACAAGAGGAGAGGGAGAGGAGAGGGAGAGGAGAGGAGAGGCGGAAGAGAGGAGAAGGGGACGAGAGGAGGACGAGAGTAGAGGAGGTGAGAGGAGGACGAGAGGAGAGGAGTACGAGAGGAGAGGGAGACAAGAGGAGAGGGGGACAAGAGGAGAGGAGGACAAGAGAGGGAGACAAGAGGAGAGGAAGACGAGAGGAGAGGGAGGCGAGAGGAGAGGAGGACGAGAGGAGAGGGGGACGAGAGGAGAGGAGGACAAGAGGAGAGGAGGACAAGAGAGGAGACAAGAGGAGAGGAGGACAAGAGAGGGAGACAAGAGGAGAGGAGTACGAGAGGAGAGGAGGACAAGAGGAGAGGAGGACAAGAGGAGAGGAGGACAAGAGGAGAGGAGGACAAGAGAGGGAGACAAGAGGAGAGGAGTACGAGAGGAGGACGAGAGGAGAGGTGGACAAGAGGAGAGGAGGACAAGAGGAGAGGAGGACAAGAGAGGGAGACAAGAGGAGAGGAAGACGAGAGGAGAGGGAGGCGAGAGGAGAGGAGGACGAGAGGAGACGGGGACGAGAGGAGAGGGGGACAAGTGTAGGGGGACAAGAGGAGAGGGAGAGGAGAGGAGGACGAGAGGAGGGGGAGAGGAGAGGGAGGGGGGGACAAGAGGAGAGGGGGACAAGAGGAGAGGGAGAGGAGGACAAGAGGAGAGGGGGACGAGAGGAGAGGAAGACGAGAGGAGAGGAGGACAAGAGGAAAGGGAGACAAGTGGAGAGGAGAACGAGAGGAGAGGGGGACGAGAGGAGAGGAGGACGAGAGGAGAGGGGGGACGAGAGGAGAGGAGGGACGAGAGGAGAGGGGGACGAGGAGGAGAGGAGGACGAGAGGAGAGGGGGACGAGAGGAGAGGAGGACAAGAGGAGAGGGGGACGAGAGGAGAGGAGAGGGGACAAGAGGAGAGGGGGACGAGAGGAGAGGGGACAAGAGGAGAGGGGGACGAGAGGAGAGGGGACAAGAGGAGAGGGGGACAAGAGGAGACGGGGACGAGAGGAGAGGGGGACAAGAGGAGAGGGGGACAAGAGGAGAGGGGGACAAGTGGAGAGGAGAAGCGAGAGGAGAGGGGGACGAGAGGGGGAGGAGGACGAGAGGAGAGGGGGACGAGAGGGAGAGGAGGACAAGAGGAGAGGGGGACGAGAGGAGAGGGGGACGAGAGGAGAGGGGACAAGAGGGAGGGGGACGAGAGGAGAGGAGAGGGGACAAGAGGAGAGGGGGACGAGAGGAGAGGGGGAAGAGAGGAGAGGCGGACGAGAGGAGAGGAGGACGAGAGGAAAGGGAGACAAATGGAGAGGAGAACGAGAGGAGAGGGGGACGAGAGGAGAGGAGGACGAGAGGAGAGGGGGACGAGAGGAGAGAAGGACAAGAGGAGAGGGGGACGAGAGGAGAGGGGACAAGAGGAGAGGGGGACGAGAGGAGAGGAGAGGTGACAAGAGGAGAGGGGGACGAGAGGAGAGGAGAGGGGACAAGAGGAGAGGGGGACGAGAGGAGAGGGGGACGAGAGGAGAGGCAGACGAGAGGAGAGGCAGACAAGGGGAGAGGAGGACAAGAGGAGAGGGGGACAAGAGGAGAGGGGGACAAGAGGAGAGGGGGACAAGAGGAGAGGGGGACAAGAGGAGAGGGGGACGAGAGGAGAGGGGGAGGAGAGGAGAGGAGTGGGGGACAAGAGGAGAGGGGGACGAGAGGAGAGGGGGACGAGAGGAGAGGGAGAGGGAGATGAGAGGAGAGGTGGAAGAGAGAAGGGGACGAGAGGAGAGGGAGAGGAGAGGAGGACGAGAGTAGAGGAGGTGAGAGGAGGACGAGAGGAGAGGAGGACGAGAGGAGAGGAGTACGAGAGGAGAGGAGGATGAGAGGAGAGGGGGACAAGAGGAGAGGAGGACAAGAGAGGGAGACAAGAGGAGAGGAAGACGAGAGGAGAGGGAGGCGAGAGGAGAGGAGGACGAGAGGAGAGGAGGACGAGAGGAGAGGGTGACAAGGGTAGGGGGACAAGAGGAGAGGGAGAGGAGAGGAGGACAAGAGGAGGGGGAGAGGAGAGGGAGAGTGGGACAAGAGGAGAGGGGGACAAGAGGAGAGGGAGAGGAGGACAAGAGGAGAGGGGGACGAGAGGAGAGTAAGATGAGAGGAGAGGAGGACGAGAGGAAAGGGAGACAAGTGGAGAGGAGAACGAGAGGAGAGGGGGACGAGAGGAGAGGGGGATGAGAGGAGAGGGGGAAGAGAGCAGAGGAGGACGAGAGGAGAGGGAGATGAGAGGGGGACATGAGGAGAGGGAGAGGAGGCCAAGAGGAGAGGGAGACAAGAGGAGAGGGGAGGAGGACAAGAGGAGAGGGGGACAAGAGGAGAGGGAGAGGGAGAGGAGGACAAGAGGAGAGGGGGACAAGAGGAGAGTAGAGGAGGATGAGAGGAGAGGGGGACAAGAGGAGAGGGGGACAAGAGGAGAGGGAGAGGAGGACAAGAGGAGAGGGGGACAAGAGGAGAGGGAGAGGAGAGGAGAGGGGAACAAGAGGAGGGGGACAAGAGGAGAGGGAGACAAGAGGAGAGGGAGACAAGAGGAGAGGGGGACAAGAGGAGAGGAGGACGAGAGGAGAGGAGGACGAGAGCAGAGGAGGACAAGAGGAGAGGGAGAGGGGGACAAGAGGAGAGGGAGAGGGAGACAAGAGGAGAGGGAGACAAGATGACAGGGAGACAAGAGGAGAGGGGAGGAGGACAAGAGGAGAGGGGGACAAGAGGAGAGGGAGAGGAGAGGAGGACAAGAGGAGTGGGGGACAAGAGTAGAGGAGGACAAGAGGAGAGGACGAGAGGGGGGCAAGAGGAGAGGGAGAGGAGAGGGGGATAAGAGGAGAGGGAGACGAGAGGAGAGAGGGAAAAGAGGAGAGGGAGACGAGAGGAGAGGGGGAAAAAGGAGAGGGGGAAAAGAGGAGAGGGAGACAAGAGGGAGGGGGACAAGAGGAGAGGGGGACGAGAGGGGGACAAGAGGAGTGGGAGAGGAGAGGAGAGGGAGAGGAGGACAAGAGGAGAGGGGGACAAGAGGAGGGAGAGCAGAGGAGGACAAGAGGAGAGGGGGACAAGAGGAGAGGGGGACAAGAGGAGAGGGAGAGGAGAGGGGGACGAGAGGAGAGGGAGACGAGAGGAGAGGGGGACGAGAGGAGAGGGAGACAAGAGGAGAGGGAGACGAGAGGAGAGAGGGAAAAAAGGAGAGTGCGAAAAGAGGAGAGGGAGACAAGAGGAGAGGGGGACAAGAGGAGAGGGAGACAAGAGGAGAGGGAGAGGAGAGGGGGACAAGAGGAGAGGGAGAGGAGAGGGGGACAAGAGGAGAGGGAGAGGAGAGGGGGACGAGAGGAGAGGGAGACAAGAGGGGGACGAGAAGGGGACGAGAGGAGAGGGAGACAAGAGGGGGACGAGAGGGGGACGAGAGGAGAGGGAGACGAGAGGAGAGGGGGACGAGAGGAGAGGGAGAGGAGGACAAGAGGAGAGGCAGAGGAGGACAAGAGGAGAGGGAAAAGAGGACAAGAGGAGAGGAGAGGGGGACAAGATGAGTGCAGAAAACTGAAACAAAGAGCTCTGCGAGTTGGCTGCACCCCTCCCTCCTCCTCCCTCTGCATTCCCCACCGTCACCACGTGCGTCATCACAGGAGCCCCCAGAGATACCCAGTCCCCCCCCCCCACACACACACACACACACACACACACTCTCTCTCTCTCTCTCAGCAGGCGGCAGCCAGCCAAATCACTCTCACGCCTAGTCAGCCCGTTCAGTGGGAGGACACAGGTAACGATTCACACTGCTGTCCGCAGGCACAGATGGAGAACAAAAGGAAAGAAAGAAAAATAAAGAGAGTTTTTGAGAAAGTTAGTGAATAGCTATTTGTACATGACTACAGATGTGAACTAGGGGTACGAAATGTAATCCTTCACGTTAAGAAAAAAATATCCCTAAATGAAAAACAATGTTTTTTTTCCTTCACAAAATATAAATCACAGTGCAGTTATCACAAAACTAACACTATAACAAGCCCCGATCCCCATCATAAAGGAATTTATAGATTTATTTATTTATTTATAAAATAGGCCTGCCTAACACAACAATACCGTAACGTTAGTGACAAGAGATACACAGCATCATTCAAATTATTTTCCACAGATATGAAGCGCTCCACATGTCGTCATCGTTAACAATTTAAAAAAATATAAAGTAATAATCAAGTGCTGATTAGAGAAATGACTCCAGTTCATTATATACAGCCATTGTCAATGGCCTACTTACGTTGCGAGGTCATTTGCTAAATGTTGGTTACGGCAAGCGATAAATTTGAGCTGGGAGTCGTGCATCTTTCTCATCAAATATCACTGTTCAAGGTTTTACTCTCGTTTCAACAGGCGCTATCCCCTTTTATAATGGGAGTTGAGACATACAGTTAACGTCATTAGAAAGCTATAACACTTTTTTAAACCGTAGATTCACACATTTGGCACATTAGTGATCTTAAACTTGGCGAGCAGGCTTTTGTTAACATGAAACATGTCCCCGAGGCTAATCTACACGCAATTCTGACTACAGGAGGACCCTGGGTTGTCTGTAGGCCAGGCAAGGACCCCCCAAGGACCCCGTACAGTAGGACCCTGGGTTGTTGGTAGGCCAGGCAAGGACCCTGTACAGTAGGACCCTGGGTTTGTTGGTAGGCCAGGCAAGGACCCCCCAAGGACCCCGTACAGTAGGACCCTGGGTTGTCTGTAGGCCAGGCAAGGACCCCGTACAGTAGGACCCTGGGTTGTCTGTAGGCCAGGCAAGGACCCCGTACAATAGGACCCTGGGTTGTCGGTAGGCCAGGCAAGGACCCCGTACAGTAGGACCCTGGGTTGTCGGTAGGCCAGGCAAGGACCCCGTACAATAGGACCCTGGGTTGTCGGTAGGCCAGGCAAGGACCCCCCAAGGACCCCGTACAGTAGGACCCTGGGTTGTCGGTAGGCCAGGCAAGGACCCCGTACAGTAGGACCCTGGGTTGTCGGTAGGCCAGGCAAGGACCCTGTACAGTAGGACCCTGGGTTGTCGGTAGGCCAGGCAAGGACCCCGTACAATAGGACCCTGGGTTGTCGGTAGGCCAGGCAAGGACCCCGTACAGTAGGACCCTGGGTTGTCGGTAGGCCAGGCAAGGACCCCCCAAGGACCCCGTACAGTAGGACCCTGGGTTGTCGGTAGGCCAGGCAAGGACCCCCCAAGGACCCTGTACAGTAGGACCCTGGGTTGTCGGTAGGCCAGGCAAGGACCCTGTACAGTAGGACCCTGGGTTGTCGGTAGGCCAGGCAAGGACCCTGTACAGTAGGACCCTGGGTTTGTTGGTAGGCCAGGCAAGGACCCTGTACAGTAGGACCCTGGGTTGTCGGTAGGCCAGGCAAGGACCCTGTACAGTAGGACCCTGGGTTGTCGGTAGGCCAGGCAAGGACCCCGTACAGTAGGACCCTGGGTTGTCGGTAGGCCAGGCAAGGACCCCCAAGGACCCTGTACAGTAGGACCCTGGGTTGTCGGTAGGCCAGGCAAGGACCCTGTACAGTAGGACCCTGGGTTGTCGGTAGGCCAGGCAAGGACCCCGTACAGTAGGACCCTGGGTTGTCGGTAGGCCAGGCAAGGACCCCCAAGGACCCTGTACAGTAGGACCCTGGGTTGTCGGTAGGCCAGGCAAGGACCCCCAAGGACCCCGTACAGTAGGATCCTGGGTTGTCGGTAGGCCAGGCAAGGACCCCCAAGGACCCCGTATAGTAGGACCCTGGGTTGTCGGTAGGCCAGGCGAGGACCCCCAAGGACCCCGTATAGTAGGACCCTGGGTTGTCGGTAGGCCAGGCAAGGACCCCGTACAGTAGGACCCTGGGTTGTTGGTAGGCCAGGCAAGGACCCCCAAGGACCCCGTATAGTAGGACCCTGGGTTGTCGGTAGGCCAGGCAAGGACCCTGTACAGTAGGACCCTGGGTTGTCGGTAGGCCAGGCAAGGACCCCGTACAGTAGGACCCTGGGTTGTCGGTAGGCCAGGCAAGGACCCCCCAAGGACCCTGTACAGTAGGACCCTGGGTTGTCGGTAGGCCAGGCAAGGACCCTGTACAGTAGGACCCTGGGTTGTCGGTAGACCAGGCAAGGACCCCGTACAGTAGGACCCTGGGTTGTCGGTAAGCCAGGCAAGGACCCCCCAAGGACCCTGTACAGTAGGACCCTGGGTTGTCGGTAGGCCAGGCAAGGACCCCCCAAGGACCCCGTACAGTAGGACCCTGGGTTGTCGGTAGTCCAGGCAAGGACCCCCCAAGGACCCCGTATAGTAGGACCCTGGGTTGTCGGTAGGCCAGGCAAGGACCCCCCAAGGACCCCGTATAGTAGGACCCTGGGTTGTCGGTAGACCAGGCAAGGACCCCGTACAGTAGGACCCTGGGTTGTTGGTAGGCCAGGCAAGGACCCCCCAAGGACCCCGTATAGTAGGACCCTGGGTTGTCGGTAGGCCAGGCAAGGACCCTGTACAGTAGGACCCTGGGTTGTCGGTAGGCCAGGCAAGGACCCCATACAGTAGGACCCTGGGTTGTCGGTAGGCCAGGCAAGGACCCCCAAGGACCCTGTACAGTAGGACCCTGGGTTGTCGGTAGGCCAGGCAAGGACCCCCCAAGGACCCCGTACAGTAGGACCCTGGGTTGTCGGTAGGCCAGGCAAGGACCCCCAAGGACCCCGTATAGTAGGACCCTGGGTTGTCGGTAGGCCAGGCAAGGACCCCCCAAGGACCCCGTATAGTAGGACCCTGGGTTGTCGGTAGGCCAGGCAAGGACCCCGTACAGTAGGACCCTGGGTTGTTGGTAGGCCAGGCAAGGACCCCCCAAGGACCCCGTATAGTAGGACCCTGGGTTGTCGGTAGGCCAGGCAAGGACCCTGTACAGTAGGACCCTGGGTTGTCGGTAGGCCAGGCAAGGACCCCGTACAGTAGGACCCTGGGTTGTCGGTAGGCCAGGCAAGGACCCCCCAAGGACCCTGTACAGTAGGACCCTGGGTTGTCGGTAGGCCAGGCAAGGACCCCCCAAGGACCCCGTACAGTAGGATCCTGGGTTGTCGGTAGGCCAGGCAAGGACCCCCCAAGGACCCCGTATAGTAGGACCCTGGGTTGTCGGTAGGCCAGGCAAGGACCCCCCAAGGACCCCGTATAGTAGGACCCTGGGTTGTCGGTAGGCCAGGCAAGGACCCCGTACAGTAGGACCCTGGGTTGTTGGTAGGCCAGGCAAGGACCCCCAAGGACCCCGTATAGTAGGACCCTGGGTTGTCGGTAGGCCAGGCAAGGACCCTGTACAGTAGGACCCTGGGTTGTCGGTAGGCCAGGCAAGGACCCTGTACAGTAGGACCCTGGGTTGTCGGTAGGCCAGGCAAGGACCCTGTACAGTAGAACCCTGGGTTGTCGGTAGGCCAGGCAAGGACCCTGTACAGTAGGACCCTGGGTTGTCGGTAGGCCAGGCAAGGACCCCGTACAGTAGGACCCTGGGTTGTCGGTAGGCCAGGCAAGGACCCCCAAGGACCCTGTACAGTAGGACCCTGGGTTGTCGGTAGGCCAGGCAAGGACCCCCAAGGACCCCGTACAGTAGGATCCTGGGTTGTCGGTAGGCCAGGCAAGGACCCCCAAGGACCCCGTATAGTAGGACCCTGGGTTGTCGGTAGGCCAGGCAAGGACCCCCAAGGACCCCGTATAGTAGGACCCTGGGTTGTCGGTAGGCCAGGCAAGGACCCCGTACAGTAGGACCCTGGGTTGTTGGTAGGCCAGGCAAGGACCCCCCAAGGACCCCGTATAGTAGGACCCTGGGTTGTCGGTAGGCCAGGCAAGGACCCTGTACAGTAGGACCCTGGGTTGTCGGTAGGCCAGGCAAGGACCCCGTACAGTAGGACCCTGGGTTGTCGGTAGGCCAGGCAAGGACCCCGTACAGTAGGACCCTGGGTTGTCGGTAGGCCAGGCAAGGACCCCCCAAGGACCCCGTACAGTAGGACCCTGGGTTGTCGGTAGGCCAGGCAAGGACCCCCCAAGGACCCCGTATAGTAGGACCCTGGGTTGTCGGTAGGCCAGGCAAGGACCCCCCAAGGACCCCGTATAGTAGGACCCTGGGTTGTCGGTAGGCCAGGCAAGGACCCCGTACAGTAGGACCCTGGGTTGTTGGTAGGCCAGGCAAGGACCCCGTACAGTAGGACCCTGGGTTGTTGGTAGGCCAGGCAAGGACCCCCCAAGGACCCCGTATAGTAGGACCCTGGGTTGTCGGTAGGCCAGGCAAGGACCCTGTACAGTAGGACCCTGGGTTGTCGGTAGGCCAGGCAAGGACCCTGTACAGTAGAACCCTGGGTTGTCGGTAGGCCAGGCAAGGGCTCCTGGGCACAAAAAGGATGAGGACCCCTGTCCTACTGTACGACTGAGGTAAAACCTCATCTCCCCTTAGCAGTCATAACACACAATAGGATTTGACGTTTTAACGGACCCGCCCCCCCCCCACCACCCTAAAAGCCAGTTTAAACGTGATTTTATTTCTCGGTTTGTCACATTCCTAATGTGAACCAGGGCTTTGACTGAGAAGGGGGAGTGGTGTCCTAAGCCAAAAGCACCCCCCCACACACACACACACTCACAAACCCGACTCCCTATCCACGTCCTCTTGCCAATAAACCCCATTGAGAATCTTTTGATACCGTATCTGAACTCAAATATCAAACACAACACTGCCCAGTGTTGTCACGATAGATACCAGAATTTTGACTTCGATACCGATACCAGGTTTAAGTACCACAATACTCGATTCCGTCACGATACTCAAGACTAAAACGATACCAGAACAAAATGAAAGAAGTCCCAGAATGGCACTTGATCCAGACAGATAAACTTATCTGCTGCTCTGTTCAATCGCTGAGCTTCTTCTGAGTTACAGTATCATTACATTAGCTTTATATATACATAAATGTACATTCTTCAGAGACAGCCATGTAAGCATTAATTAATACATTATGCAATCATTCTTCTTTTTTTAAATGTTTCTATTTTCTATTTTACCTTTATTTAACCAGGTAGGCCAGTTGAGAACACCTTTATTTAACCAGGTAGGCTAGTTGAGAACACCCTTTTTTAACCAGGTAGGCTAGTTGAGAACACCTTTATTTAACCAGGTAGGCCAGTTGAGAACACCTTTATTTAACCAGGTAGGCCAGTTGAGAACACCTTTATTTAACCAGGTAGGCCAGTTGAGAACACCTTTATTTAACCAGGTAGGCTAGTTGAGAACACCCTTTTTTAACCAGGTAGGCTAGTTGAGAACACCTTTATTTAACCAGGTAGGCCAGTTGAGAACACCTTTATTTAACCAGGTAGGCTAGTTGAGAACACCTTTATTTAACCAGGTAGGCCAGTTGAGAACGAGTTCTCATTTACAACTGCGACCTGGTCAAGATAAAGCAAAGCAGTGCGACAGACAACAACACAGAGTTACTGTCACACCCTGAACATAGTTTGCTTTGTATGTTTCTATGTTTTGGTTGGTCAGGGTGTGATCTGAGTGGGCATTCTATGTTGGATGTCTAGTTTGTCTGTTTCTGTGTTTGGCCTGATATGGTTCTCAATCAGAGGCAGGTGTTAGTCATTGTCTCTGATTGGGAGCCATATTTAGGTAGCCTGTTTTGTCATTGTGGGTTGTGGGTGATTGCTTGTGTCAGCACAGTTCTCGTTATAGCGTCACGGTCGTTATTCGTTTATTGGTTTGTATAGTTTGTATTCGGTGTTCAGTGCTTTCTTTAATTAAAAACTCATCATGAACACAAAACACGCTGCATTTTGGTCCGCTCCTTACGACAATCGTGACACATGGAATAAACAAACATACAGTCAATATTACAGTAGAACAAAAAAGCTAGATATTCAATTAGACTTTGTTTTTTTACCAAAATTCTTACCAATCTAACTACATAAAAGGTAGTCATTTATTTGAATAGTAAATCTCTATTGATAAACTGGGTAAATGAAGTCCTATCCACAATACAGGCGAGGGCATATTCAAATAGGAGTGTGTGCTAGTGAGTTATCCAGAATGTTTTTGGGTGATTTAAATGTGTGCACTCATTAACGACATCAATCTTGACACACTAGGAAGTCAGTTCGCTGAGGCAATAGATCATCTTTGGGAGATACGTGTGAAAGAGAGACCGAATAACTAAATGAATACAGTTTTTGGTGGCAATCAGATTTGAAAGCAGCATATTTTGCAATATGGTGAACAAACAACAGTGAGTTAGTGGAGCTAACATGATGCAGTCCAGACTCCCAGGCTAGCAGTGAGTTAGTGGAGCTAACATGATGCAGCCCAGACTCCCAGTACAGGCTAGCAGTGAGTTAGTGGAGCTAACATGATGCAGCCCAGACAACCAGGCTAGCAGTAAGTTAGTAGAGCTAACATGATGCAGCCCAGACTCCCAGGCTAGCAGTGAGTTAGTGGAGCTAACATGATGCAGCCCAGACTCCCAGGCTAGCAGTGAGTTAGTGGAGCTAACATGATGCAGCCCAGACTCCCAGGCTAGCAGTGAGTTAGTGGATCAGGCAGGCTGCACTATAATAACGGATTGGCTGTGCTGATAGACAGGTTTGATCAGTTGGACACATTTGACAGAAGTATAGAAAGTAACACAGATTCTAGTACCAAATAGTTTTTTTCCACGTTCTAGTATCGTAAAAGTACAGCAGGTATAGTTGTTACGTACGCCTCTATGAAGAGGGAACGCAACACCCTGCTACAACTCAACTCTCCGTGAAGTGATTGAGGTATGGACTGTAGGCGTGAGTAGGGATGACAACAAAGAAAAGTAGCTGCAGTCTTGGCAGGAACTAATGGGGATCCATAATAAACCCCAGGAAGAGTAGCTGCTGCCTTGGCAGGAACTAATGGGGATCCATAATAAACCCCAGGAAGAGTAGCTGCTGTCTTGGCAGGAACTAATGGGGATCCATAATAAACCCCAGGAAGACTAGCTGCTGCCTTGGCAGGAACTAATGGGGATCCATAATAAACCCCAGGAAGAGTAGCTGCTGTCTTGGCAGGAACTAATAGGGGTCCATAATAAACCCCAGGAAGAGTAGCTGCTGCCTTGGCAGGAACTAATAGGGGTCCATAATAAACCCCAGGAAGAGTAGCTGCTGCCTTGGCAGGAACTAATGGGGATCCATAATAAATACTTTCCCGTACTAGCAGGCTCCAGAACAGTTTCTTTCCAGCTACTGTAACCCTGCTGAACTCTGTGACACGCCACTAGCCATATCCACCCGCCCACCACTTAGTACTGCCTCTCAGGGACCTTGTTGCACTACTCTCTTTACACTCTTCACGGCACTACTGGACTCTGACATTGCTTTGCAAAATCTGATGAAGTACCTTATTCAGTTGTACATGTACATGACTACCTCGGTAACCTCATTGCTGCTCTCCCTGCATTTCAGTTGTATGCCTCCTTGCACTTTCAATTTGCCTTCATTGCCCATTTAGACTTGCCATTTACGTTCATTGAACATTTGTACATCCCACTTAATTATATACATCCCACTTAATTATATACATTGTATTTAATTGTTTCACTTGTAAATTTTTTGTACTTGTTTATTTGTACTTCTGGTCAGACGCTAAACTGCACTTTTGTTGTACTGTATTTGTACTTGTTCAATGACAATAAAGTTGAATCTAATCTAAATACAAATACACTGCTCCTGAACCCAAATACTACACCATACAACACATACACAACATGCATTCTACTGATATCCTAAATACTGCTACTGCATTTAAACTGAAACACTACACAACCAGCAGACTCTAAAGCAACACAACAATGGATTAGGGGAGGCTGTGCGGGCTTCTACCAGGCCTCTGTGAAGGCCTTTAGTCAGTGAATGTTGCCTGTGAGATCTTCAAGACAAACAGAGAAGCCATCTCTGTGACAAACAGAGTGCTTTGCACTGCTCCCGAAGCCAAACAATACACATCTGTGCTTTACTCAGTGAATCGTACCTCGCTGGCGGTGAGATCTTGGAAACAGAGATGGCTCCTCTCTGCTGTGGGATGCTGGCCCCCAGAACTACTCTGCTGTGGGATGCTGGCCCCCAGAACTACTATGCTGTGGGATGCTGGCTCCCAAAACTACTCTGCTGTGGGATGCTGGCTCCCAGAACTACTCTGCTGTGGGATGCTGGCTCCCAAAACTACTCTGCTGTGGGATGCTGGCTCCCAAAACTACTCTGCTGTGGGATGCTGGCTCCCAGAACTACTCTGCTGTGGGATGCTGGCTCCCAAATCTACTCTGCTGTGGGATGCTGGCTCCCAAAACTACTCTGCTGTGGGATGCTGGCTCCCAAAACTACTCTGCTGTGGGATGGATGCTGGCTCCCAGAACTACTCTGCTGTGGGATGCTGGCACCCAAAACTACTATGCTGTGGGATGCTGGTTCCCAGAACTACTCTGCTGTGGGATGCTGGCTCCTAGAACTACTCTGCTGTGGGATGCTGGTTCCCAGAACTACTCTGCTGTGGGATGCTGGCTCCCAAAACTACTCTGCTGTGGGATGCTGGTTCCCAGAACTACTCTGTTGTGGGATAATGGCTCCCAGAACTACTCTGCTGTGGGATGCTGGCTCCCAAAACTACTCTGCTGTGGGATGCTGGTTCCCAGAACTACTCTGCTGTGGGATGCTGGCTCCCAAAACTACTCTGCTGTGGGATGCTGGCTCCCAAATCTACTCTGCTGTGGGATGCTGGCTCCCAAAACTACTCTGCTGTGGGATGCTGGCTCCCAAAACTACTCTGCTGTGGGATGGATGCTGGCTCCCAGAACTACTCTGCTGTGGGATGCTGGCACCCAAAACTACTATGCTGTGGGATGCTGGTTCCCAGAACTACTCTGCTGTGGGATGCTGGCTCCTAGAACTACTCTGCTGTGGGATGCTGGTTCCCAGAACTACTCTGCTGTGGGATGCTGCCTCCCAAAACTACTCTGCTGTGGGATGCTGGTTCCCAGAACTACTCTGCTGTGGGATGCTGGCTCCCAGAACTACTCTGCTGTGGGATGCTGGCTCCCAAAACTACTCTGCTGTGGGATGCTGGTTCCCAGAACTACTCTGCTGTGGGATGCTGGCTCCCAAAACTACTCTGCTGTGGGATGGATGCTGGCTCCCAGAACTACTCTGCTGTGGGATGCTGGCTCCCAGAACTACTCTGCTGTGGGATGCTGGTTCCCAGAACTACTCTGCTGTGGGATGCTGGCTCCCAGAACTACTCTGCTGTGGGATGCTGGCTCCCAGAACTACTCTGCTGTGGGATGCCCTTCTATTAGACGTTTGGCTAATCACTGCTACAGCATAGTCAATGTGGTGAGTTTACACTACAGCGGCCCTCGAGCCTGTGTGTGTGTGCACGTGCGTGTGAGTTTCATTGTTTACTACATTAATACTCGCCAGGCCATCTTTCATCACTTGGTCTGCCGTGTGTGTGGACGTTGCTCAGCAATAACCCTACCACACAGGTTGTTGAGAGGGACTGGTTATTTTCATCTGTCTCTGTGTGTGTGTCTCTAGCGCTCTGGCAGTCTAGCCTCTTCAAACCCCTCTCTCTATCCTCTCAATCTCTGTTTTCTATCTCTCTCTCCCCCAAAACCCTTCTGTTCCACCATTAAAGGCAATTGTCACGACTGTCTGGTACTGCATCTCACAGGATACAGCCACCCAAAACCACTCATTCCTTAAACTTACAGTGTTAGATGACACTAATATGTGTTGTTGCAGCTCAAGTTGACTGCAAAATTCACTATGCAATGCTCTGGCTAGTTAGCTAGTTAGCGAGCAAACTTAGCTACACACAATAATATCAAGGGTCGATATCAGCATGTAAAGTAGCTAGCTAGCTGTAAAATCACCTAAATAAACTGCACTATCAATTTAGGAGTCTACAATCTCACCGTGTTCAACCTGCAGATCGATTTGCCTCACTGAGTGGAGTCTGACATTCGCAACGGCAGTTATACTTTTGAGGAGATAGGAAACGTTGCCCATGCTACGTCAACGGGCTGTGCGGTGCATTCTGGGTGATTCTGGGACAAGAAGCGCTCTCCTTCAAGGACTGAATGGAAGCCCAGACTCGTTAAAGAAACAACATTAGCACAAATTTCGTCAACAATAAGTACAACATTACAAATCTTTTCCGAGATGTGAGATAATTAACTTGCTATCTGTAGTATCGTATAGCTTTGGAATCATGACAATACGTACTTTCGAGGACAATAGGCACGTTTCTCGACATTATACTGACTTTGAGAAGGGATCGCGTGACGATTAGCTTAGCAACCACGTGAAGCAGCATGACAACACGATTGGTAAACAGTCTGCTGGCTGGGACGTTATACGTTCCTTCATTCATTGGATTCCTATCTTCTTTCTATAATATCTCTGGCAATGGCACCATGCAATGCACCCTGGACTAAAGAGACAGACAAATAGGACAAAATGTGTTAGACCCTCCGTTACATTTCACATTTCTCCAGGTGGGAATATCACCGAAATATGATCAATGGCTCATTGGAGAGAAAACATGCTCCAGAGTTATGACATCGGCCAGTGTTGAAATCTGACATGTTTGATAGACGTTTTCAACATCTAAAAGTCGTATTCCTATTAACTTCCAGTGTAGCGAGAGAGACTTCATCACGGCGTCACACCGTCCCGATTTCTGCCTAACCACTAGGCTACTTGCATGTATATGTGGATATGTGTGTGTGTGCGCCACAAAATGAGGAACACATTCCTCCAGCCTTCCCCATATTGACGGCAGTCTCCACCATGACAGCTCTCAGTAGTGGATTAACAGACACGTCCTCATATACCATGACCAGCTCTCATTAAACAGTAATGTCCTCATATACTGTGACCAGCTCTCAGAGAACAGTAATGTCCTCATATACCATGACCAGCTCTCATTAAACAGTAATGTCCTCATATACTGTGACCAGCTCTCAGAGGACAGTAATGTCCTCATATACCATGACCAGCTCTCAGAGAACAGTAATGTCCTCATATACCATGACCAGCTCTCAGAGAACAGTAATGTCCTCATATACTGTGACCAGCTCTCAGAGAACAGTAATGTCCTCATATACCATGACCAGCTCTCAGAGAACAGTAATGTCCTCATATACTGTGACCAGCTCTCAGAGAACAGTAATGTCCTCATATACTGTGACCAGCTCTCAGAGAACAGTAATGTCCTCATATACCATGACCAGCTCTCAGAGAACAGTAATGTCCTCATATACCATGACCAGCTCTCAGAGAACAGTAATGTCCTCATATACTGTGACCAGCTCTCAGAGAACAGTAATGTCCTCATATACCATGACCAGCTCTCAGAGAACAGTAATGTCCTCATATACCATGACCAGCTCTCAGAGAACAGTAATGTCCTCATATACTGTGACCAGCTCTCATTAAACAGTAATGTCCTCATATACCATGACCAGCTCTCAGAGAACAGTAATGTCCTCATATACCATGACCAGCTCTCAGAGAACAGTAATGTCCTCATATACCATGACCAGCTCTCAGAGAACAGTAATGTCCTCATATACTGTGACCAGCTCTCATTAAACAGTAATGTCCTCATATACCATGACCGGCTCTCATTAAACAGTAATGTCCTCATACAGTGAGGGGAAAAAATTATTTGATCCCCTGCTGATTTTGTACGTTTGCCCACTGACCAAAAAAAATGATTAGTCTATAATTTTAATGGTAGGTTTATTTGAACAGTCAGAGACAGAATAACAACAAAAAAAAACTACAGAAAAACGCATGTCAAAAATGTTATGAATTGATTTGAGTTTCTACTGTTTCAGTACACACTGCCCCAGACCATGACGGACCCTCCACCTCCAAATCGATCCCGCTCCAGAGTACAAGCGTCGGTGTAACACTCATTCCTTCGACAATAAACACGAATCCAACCATCACCCCTGGTGAGACAGAACCGCAACTCGTCAGTGAAGAGCACTTTTTGCCTGTCCTGTCTGGTCCAGCGTCAGTGGGTTTGTTGCAGGTGATGTCTGGTGAAGACCTGCCTTTACAACAGGCCTATAAGCCCTCAGTCCAGTCTCTATCAGCCTATAGCGGACAATCTGAACACTGATGGAGGGATTGTGCGTTCCTGGTATAACTCGGGCAGTCTTTGTTGCCATCCTGTACCTGTCCTGCAGGTGTGATGTTCGGATGTACCGATCCTGTGCAGGTGTTGTTACACGTGGTCTGCCACTGATCAGCTGTCCATCCTGTCTCACTGTAGCACTGTCTTAGTTGCCTCACAGTACGGACATTGCAATTTATTGGCCTGGGCACATCTGCAGTCCTCATGCCTCCTTGCAGCATGCCTAATGCACATTCACGCAGATGAGCAGGGACACTGGGCAACTTTCATTTAGTGTTTTTCAGAGTCAGTAGAAAGGCCTCTTTGGTGTCCTAAGTTTTCATAACTGTGACCTTTATTGCCTACCGTCTGTGTAGGGTGCCGTCTTTCGGATAGGATGTTAAACAGGTGTCCTGACTCTCTGAGGTCATTAAAGATCCCATGGCACTTATCGTAAGAGTAGGGGTGTCAACCCCGATGTCCTGGCTAAATTCCCAATCTTACCCTCAAACCATCACGGTCACCTAAAAATCCCCAGTTTACAATTGGCTCATTCATCCCCCTCCTCTCCCCTGTAACTATTCCCCAGGTCGGTGCTGCAAATGAGAAGAGCGTCTGCCAAATGACTTAAATGTAAATGTAACATGTTCTCAGTCAACTTACCTGGTAAAATAACGGATAAATAAATTAAAATTAAATTAAATAAGCTGTTAGTGTCTTAACAACCGTTCCACAGGTGCATGTTCATTAATTGTTTATGCTTCATTGAACTAACATGGGAAACAGTGTTTAAACCCTTTTAGAATGAAAATCTGTGAAGTTATTTGGATTTTTATGAATTATCTTTGTAAGCCAGGGTCCTGAAAATGGGATGTTTCTTTTGTTGCCGAGTATACCTGTTCTTGATTATGGTGATACTATTTATCAACCTTTCTACATGTTGTTGTTATGGTGATACTGTTTATCAACATTTCTACCTGTTGTTATGGTGATACTATTTATCAACCTTTCTACCTGTTGTTGTTGTGGTGATACTATTTATCAACCTTTCTACCCGTTGTTATGGTGATAGTATTTATCAACCTTTCTACCTGTTGTTATGGTGATACTATTTATCAACCTTTCTACCCGTTGTTATGGTGATACTATTTATCAACCTTTCTACCTGTTGTTATGGTGATACTATTTATCAACCTTTCTACCCGTTGTTATGGTGATAGTATTTATCAACCTTTCTACCTGTTGTTATGGTGATACTATTTATCAACCTTTCTACCCGTTGTTATGGTGATACTATTTATCAACCTTTCTACCTGTTGTTATGGTGATAGTATTTATCAACCTTTCTACCTGTTGTTGTTATGGTGATACTATTTATCAACCTTTCTACCTGTTGTTATGGTGATACTATTTATCAACATTTCTACCTGTTGTTGTTATGGTGATACTCTTTATCAACCTTTCTACCTGTTGTTGTTATGGTGATACTATTTATCAACCTTTCTATCTGTTGTTATGGTGATACTATTTATCAACATTTCTACCTGTTGTTGTTATGGTGATACTCTTTATCAACCTTTCTACCTGTTGTTGTTATGGTGATACTATTTATCAACCTTTCTACCTGTTGTTTTTATGGTGATACTATTTATCAACCTTTTTACCTGTTGTTATGGTGATACAATTTATCAAAGTGCAGCTACAGCTGGTATTAAAACTGAACACTAAAGAATACAAAATGACTGATACAAACGAAAAACCCGAAACAGTCCTGCAATGTGAAACAAACATCCAACAGGAAACAATCACCCACGAAACACAATAGAAAACAGGCTCCCTAAATATGGTTCTCAATCAGGCACAACGATTGACAGCTGCCTCTGATTGAGAACCATAGCAGGTCAAACACAGAAATAGCAAATCATAGACAAACGAACATAGACAACCCACCCAACTCACGCCCTGACCATACTAAAACAAAGACAAAACAAAAGAAATAAGGTCAGAACGTGACAGACTGTTTAATAACTCATGACTGTATCCTTTAATAAATGTTTGGCTGGACCTCTTTAAAGTAGATCACATCATTCCACTCTGTTTGTTCACAAAGCCCTGCTCCATAAGCTTCAGATTTACCTAACTTCACTGGTAAGATTTAAAATGACACGTTATCAAACCCGTTCACAGAGTTGGTTAACTCTCGAGGCTCCGTTCATGCCTTCAAGAAACTGAATGCTCAAATTCTGTTGCATTGTGGTATCATGTATCACTAGCAGCAATTTAGCCACAGTCACTGTCTAGTCTGTGTTTTATAAATGTGCAATGAGCATAAAAGGTAGGCCACTTGGTTTCAACATGTGAACAAAGTGGACAGGCTAGCAGTGGACGGGCTAGCAGTGAACAGGCTAGCAGTGGACAGGCTAGCAGTGAACAGGCTAGCAGTGGACAGGCTAGCAGTGAACAGGCTAGCAGTGGACAGGCTAGCAGTGGACAGGCTAGCAGTGGACAGGCAAGCAGTGGACAGGCTAGCAGTGGACAGGCTAGCAGTGGACAGGCTAGCAGTGAACAGGCTAGCAGTGGACAGGCTAGCAGTGGACAGGCTAGCAGTGGACAGGCTAGCAGTGAACAGGCTAGCAGTGGACAGGCTAGCAGTGGACAGGCTAGCAGTGGACAGGCTAGCAGTG
>NW_027008105.1:0-870 GCF_036934945.1 Oncorhynchus masou masou | reverse complement strand
ATACTCTCCCTATCTACAGTGTACTCTCCCTCTATCTATAGTATACTCTCCTCTATCTATAGTATACTCTCCTCTATATACAGTATACTCTCCTCTATCTACAGTATACACTCCTCTATCTACAGTATACTCTCCTCTATCTATAGTATACTCTCCTCTATATACAGTGTACTCTCCTCTATCTATAGTATACTCTCCTCTATCTATAGTATACTCTCCTCTATATACAGTGTACTCTCCTCTATCTATAGTATACTCTCCTCTATCTACAGTATACACTCCTCTATCTACAGTATACTCTTCTCTATCTATAGTATACTCTCCCCCATATACAGTATACTCTCCTCTATCTATAGTATACTCTCCCCCATATACAGTATACTCTCCTCTATCTACAGTATACTCTCCTCTATCTGCAGTATACTCTGCCCCATATACAGTGTACTCTCCTCTATCTACAGTATACTCTCCCCTATATACAGTGTACTCTCCTCTAAAGTTACTTTGTTGTGTCCAGAGCTAAATGCTACTGAAACTCCATCTTGACCTTGTTTTCTCTGAGCACATTGGGAGACTCCATTATATTAGCAAAGCAGGTAGAGGTTTAATTAATGTATTTTATTTATTAAACTTTATTTAACTAGGCAAGCCAGTTAAGAACAAATTCTTATTTACAATGATGGCCTACCCCGGCCAGACCCGGGAAGATGCTGGGGCAATTCCCAATCACAGCTGGTTGTGATACAGCCTGGAATCGAACCAGGGTCTGTAGTAACACCTTTAGCAATCAGAATCAGTGCCTTAGACCGCTGCGCCACTGCGACCTTATCCATGTCATCATTAACCTTCCCTATATGTAGCTCATTAACC
>NW_027008104.1:0-874 GCF_036934945.1 Oncorhynchus masou masou | reverse complement strand
CACCACCTGTATATTAGGTGGGAGTCATGAGAACGTGTACACCACCTGTATATTAGGTGGGAGTCATGAGAACGGTACACCACCTGTATATTAGGTGGGAGTCATGAGAACGGTACACCACCTGTATATTAGGTGGGAGTCATGAGAACGGTACACCACCTGTATATTAGGTGGGAGTCATGAGAACGGTACACCACCTGTATATTAGGTGGGAGTCATGAGAACGGTACACCACCTGTATATTAGGTGGGAGTCATGAGAACGGTACACCACCTGTATATTAGGTGGGAGTCATGAGAACGGTACACCACCTGTATATTAGGTGGGAGTCATGAGAACGGTACACCACCTGTATATTAGGTGGGAGTCATGAGAACGGTACACCACCTGTATATTAGGTGGGAGTCATGAGAACGGTACACCACCTGTATATTAGGTGGGAGTCATGAGAACGGTACACCACCTGTATATTAGGTGGGAGTCATGAGAACGGTACACCACCTGTATATTAGGTGGGAGTCATGAGAACGGTACACCACCTGTATATTAGGTGGGAGTCATGAGAACGGTACACCACCTGTATATTAGGTGGGAGTCATGAGAACGGTACACCACCTGTATATTAGGTGGGAGTCATGAGAACGGTACACCACCTGTATATTAGGTGGGAGTCATGAGAACGGTACACCACCTGTATATTAGGTGGGAGTCATGAGAACGGTACACCACCTGTATATTAGGTGGGAGTCATGAGAACGAGTACACCACCTGTATATTAGGTGGGAGTCATGAGAACGGTACACCACCTGTATATTAGGTGGGAGTCATGAGAACGGTACACCACCTGTATATTAGGTGGGAGTCATGAGAACGG
>NW_027008103.1:0-874 GCF_036934945.1 Oncorhynchus masou masou | reverse complement strand
ATCTTGATAAACTATTTGTGTATGGATCTCGCTTTGTGCACGGGGGCATTGTCATGCTGATACAGGAAATGACCTTCTGCAAACTGTTGCCACAAAGTTGGAAACACAGAATTGTCTAGAATGTAATTGTATGCTGTAGCGTTAACATTTCCTTTCACTGGAACTAAGGGCCGAGCACGAACCATGAAAAACAGCCCTAGACCATTATTCCTCCTCTACCAAACTTTACAGTTTGCACTATGCATTGGGGCAGGTAGCGTTCTCCTCAAATCCACCAAACCCAGATTTGTCCATCAGACTACCAGATGGTGAAGCGTGATTCCCCACTGCAGAGAATGCGTTTCCACTACTCCAGAGTCAGAATGGTGGTGAGCTTTACACAACTACAACCAACACATGGCATTGCGCATGGTGATCTTAGGAATGTGTGCGGCTGCTCAACCATGGAAAACCATTTCTTGAAGCTCTCAACGAACAGTTATTGTGCTGACGTTGCTTCCAGAGGCAGTTTGTAACATTGTGTTGCAACCGAGGACAGATGATTTTTACGCGCTTCAGCCCTCGGCGGACCCATTCTGTCCCACATACTCTTGTATAGAGCAAGCTAGCATTTTACCTTGGTTGACCTTGCACTGGGGTTTAGAAAATAAACAACGATGACAAAAAGAATAAACAGTTTGCCATACTCTGCAGATAGTTCCAACGGTCCAGTAAGAGGCCAGTAGAGTAATTAGTATTGTTGAGCTTACTTCAGGTAAACTGTATGCAGGCTCAGATGCAGCCTGAGCCTTCATATTATCTGTATGTTTTGTGTCTGGCATGGCTGTAGTCATCTTAGATGCTGTTCAAAGGCTGAACACGAGAGAGAGTGAGA
>NW_027008102.1:0-874 GCF_036934945.1 Oncorhynchus masou masou | reverse complement strand
ATAAAGATATAAAACTGTATTTTTTTGTGAAGAATCAACAACAAGTTTTATATCTTTATGTTTGAAGCCTGAAATGTGGCAAAAGGTTGCAAAGTTCAAGGGGGGCGAATACTTTCGCAAGGCACTGTAGGTGCCAGGCTCACCGGTTTGTGTCAAGAACTCCAATGCCGCTGGGTTTTTCACTCTCAACAGCTTCTTGTGTGTATCAAGAATGGTCCACCATCCAAAGGACATCCAGCAAACTTGAAACAACTGTGGGGAGCATTGGAGTCAACATGGACCAGCATCCCTGTGGAACGCTTTCGACACCTTGCAGTCCATGCCCCGACAAATGGAGGCTGTTCTGAGGGTAAAAAGGGGTGCAACTCAATATTAGGAAGGTGTTACTAATGTTTTCTACACTCTGTGTATATTCTGTTAATAATTGGACTCAATGCAACAGTCAAGATTGTAAAAATGAAATGGATTTGAAGCAATAAATGAATAAGTATGTGTATACAGTGCTATAGACAGATCTTACTTCATTTGATGTATAAGGTGTAGTTATTCACCAGCTTCAGTTGACTACCTTCATGTTGCTAAGACTGTAGGTTGGGAGATGCAACAATGGCCTTGAGAACAGCACAAAGTGTGTTGGTGGTCTTTCTCTGGTCTGTGGTAGGTACGGTCTCATTCATAACTTTTCAGTAATCATCTTTCTCCTATCCTTTGCTTTTCAATCTATAGACAATTGCTATATAACAATTCACAATAAGTCATTTCCGAACGTTTTTCCTGGCGTGCATTGTTCATTTCCTTGTTCATATTCATAATGTCCCAAGCGGAACAAATATATTGAAATATAATTAAATTAATATATTTTATTATATTTAAG
>NW_027008101.1:0-874 GCF_036934945.1 Oncorhynchus masou masou | reverse complement strand
GAGAAGGTTTTTATGTAGATACAGTAAGACGTTTCGAATATTTGCAGTGAAGGAAAGTGTACAATACCTGTGCAGAGGTTTGCAATCCCGTAGTGTTCTGTGTTCTTCTCTCTCAGCTCTCACCCTAATGCCTCTGTCTGTCTGCCTGTTCGTCTGTCTGTCTGCCTATCCGTCAGTCTGTCTGTCCGTCCATCACTCTCCTACTTTGCTCTGATCTGCGCAGTGTTCTCAAACCTGGAGCAGCTGAGCTGCCTCCTTCCACTCTGAGTTGGTGTCTCTGTGTAAGTGGGTGTCTCTGTGTGAGTGGGTGTCTCTGTGTGAGTGGGTGTCTCTGTGTGAGTTGGTGTCTCTGTGTAAGTGGGTGTCTCTGTGTGAGTTGGTGTCTCTGTGTGAGTGGGTGTCTCTGTGTGAGTGGGTGTCTCTGTGTGAGTGGGTGTCTCTGTGTGAGTTGGTGTCTCTGTGTGAGTGGGTGTCTCTGTGTGAGTGGGTGTCTCTGTGTGAGTGGGTGTCTCTGTGTGAGTGGGTGTCTCTGTGTAAGTGGGTGTCTCTGTGTGAGTTGGTGTCTCTGTGTGAGTGGGTGTCTCTGTGTGAGTGGGTGTCTCTGTGTAAGTGGGATTCTCTGTGTGAGTGAGTGTCTCTGTGTGAGTGGGTGTCTCTGTGTGAGTGGGTGTCTCTGTGTGAGTTGGTGTCTCTGTGTGAGTGGGTGTCTCTGTGTGAGTGGGTGTCTCTGTGTGAGTGGGTGTCTCTGTGTATGTGGGTGTCTCTATGTAAGTGGGTGTCTCTGTGTGAGTGGGTGTCTCTGTGTGAGTGGGTGTCTCTGTGTGAGTTGGTGTCTCTGTGTAAGTGGGTGTCTCTGTATGAGTGAGTGTCTCTG
>NW_027008100.1:0-875 GCF_036934945.1 Oncorhynchus masou masou | reverse complement strand
TGTTTTAAAGTCACTGAGTGTACTTAACATGTGACAGGGCATGTTTACCTATGAGGGCTAAGGGGATTGATCAACCGCTTTTCACTCTAATTCTCAAGTAGAATAGTCTAATGACTGGAATATTTAGTGACTGATTTAAAGCAGGGTCTGCATCCTTGATATACACAGCTTTACCTTTTAGTTTTCTCTATTAGGTAGTATATATATATTTTTTTCTCTGGATTATTCTGTACATATGTTGAGGGTCTCTGTATCTGGTATGTTTGCACAGTGCCGTTTTTGTATTTTGTTATTTTTCTTGGCAAGTGGAATTCAGTAGGGGGAGTGTAACAGGGTTATATTGGTGATTCCCCTTGCCACTTTATTGTTAAGCCAATGGGTTTTTGGTTTGAGTTTGTCTTGCCTTCACCTACTCAACATGGCATCTTATTGGCTGGTTTGCGTAGCTTGCTTACGAGGGGGGATGTTCCAGTTAGAATCGTCCCAGTGAACAAGCACCAAACCAGCGGTAAGTTGTTGGTTGCCAAGCACTGTACATCAAAAGTGATTCTTATACTCTCAAGTGATGATTTAAATGTACAATTTATATCAAATTGTTTGTAAATGTTATTCGAACATCACATATAAGATGCAGCGGTTTTTGGAGAATATTTGTTGTGCATTTTGTTGTAAAGAATTCCCGCCAGTACTAGCTAGCAACTTACTGTGTCTGGTGGGGGGGTTCATATATTTTATACAGTGCGTGAGTGCAGAGTTGGATGGTGAGACGTGCATTGCATGACGTGCAATTTTGTGCCGTTCCTAACAGGTACATTGTTAAAGATATGTGTATATTGTAATTGTATTATTTTGGTAACTAGCCCAGTGAACAAGAC
>NW_027008099.1:0-876 GCF_036934945.1 Oncorhynchus masou masou | reverse complement strand
GGGGGCAGTCCTGTCTGTGTGACACAGAGGACAGGAGGGGGGACAGTCCTGTCTGTAGGACGACAGAGGACAGGAGGGGGACAGTCCTGTCTGTAGGACACAGAGGACAGGAGGGGGACAGTCCTGTCTGTAGGACACAGAGGACAGGAGGGGGACAGTCCTGTCTGTAGGACACAGAGGACAGGAGGGGGGACAGTCCTGTCTGTAGGACACAGAGGACAGGAGGGGGACAGTCCTGTCTGTAGGACACAGAGGACAGGAGGGGGGACAGTCCTGTCTGTAGGACACAGAGGACAGGAGGGGGACAGTCCTGTCTGTAGGACACAGAGGACAGGAGGGGGACAGTCCTGTCTGTAGGACACAGAGGACAGGAGGGGGGACAGTCCTGTCTGTAGGACACAGAGGACAGGAGGGGGGACAGTCCTGTCTGTAGGACACAGAGGACAGGAGGGGGACAGTCCTGTCTGTAGGACACAGAGGACAGGAGGGGGACAGTCCTGTCTGTAGGACACAGAGGACAGGAGGGGGACAGTCCTGTCTGTAGGACACAGAGGACAGGAGGGGGACAGTCCTGTCTGTAGGACACAGAGGACAGGAGGGGGACAGTCCTGTCTGTAGGACACAGAGGACAGGAGGGGGACAGTCCTGTCTGTAGGACACAGAGGACAGGAGGGGGGACAGTCCTGTCTGTAGGACACAGAGGACAGGAGGGGGACAGTCCTGTCTGTAGGACACAGAGGACAGGAGGGGGACAGTCCTGTCTGTAGGACACAGAGGACAGGAGGGGGACAGTCCTGTCTGTAGGACACAGAGGACAGGAGGGGGACAGTCCTGTCTGTAGGACACAGAGGACAGGAGGGGGACAGTCCTGTCTGT
>NW_027008098.1:0-876 GCF_036934945.1 Oncorhynchus masou masou | reverse complement strand
TGTTTGAGGTGAGGAGGGGAAGGAGATGTTTGAGATGAGGAGGGAGGAGGGAGGATGTTTGAGATGAGGAGGGGGAGGGAGATGTTTGAGATGAGGAGGAGGGAGGGAGGGAGGGGGATGTTTGAGATGAGGAGGAGGGAGATGTTTGAGGTGAGGAAGGAGGAGGGGAGGGAGATGTTTGAGATGAGGAGGGAGGGAGGAAGATGTTTGAGGTGAGGAAGGGAGGAGGGAGGAGATGTTTGAGATGAGGAGGGGGAGGAAGGGAGGGAGATGTTTGAGATGAGGAGGGGAGGGGGAGGGAGATGTTTGAGATGAGGAGGGGAGGAAGGGAGGGAGATGTTTGAGATGAGGAGCGGAGGGAAATGTTTGAGGTGAGGAGGGGAGGAGGGAGGGAGATGTTTGAGATGGAGAGGAGAGGAAGGAGGGAGATGTTTGAGATGAGGGAGGGAGATGTTTGAGGTGAGAAGGAGGAGAGGAGATGTTTGAGATGAGGAGGAGAGAGAGGAAGGAGGGGGATGTTTGAGATGAGGAGGGAGGAGGGGAGGGAGATGTTTGAGATGAGGAGGGGAGGAAGGGAGGGAGATGTTTGAGATGAGGAGGGAGGGAGGGAGGGAGATGTTTGAGGTGAGGAGGGAGGAAGGGAGGGAGATGTTTGAGATGAGGAGGGGAGGAGGGGAGGGAGATGTTTGAGGTGAGGAGGGAGGAAGGGAGGGAGATGTTTGAGATGAGGAGGGGAGGGAGATGTTTGAGGTGAGGAGGGAGGAGGGGAGGGAGGTGGTTGAGATGAGGAGGAGAGGAAGGGAGGGAGATGTTTGAGGTGAGGAGGGGAGGAGGGGGAAGGAGGTGTTTGAGATGAGGAGGAGAGGAAGGAGGGAG
>NW_027008097.1:0-877 GCF_036934945.1 Oncorhynchus masou masou | reverse complement strand
CAGGTAATCTCACTTCCAGGTCAAGTGGTTAAATGTCTGGCCAACTTGTCTGCGACACAGATGCACACACAATGTGATTGGGTAGGAGTATTATTGACATTGGGCTCTGCACGTAGTGATTGGGTAGGTGTATTCTTGACATGTGGAAGCTCTGCATGTGATTGGGTAAGGAAGGTATTCTTGACATTGGGCTCTGCATGTGATTGGGTAGGAGTATTCTTGACATTGGGCTCTGCATGTGATTGGGTAGGAGTATTCTTGACATTGGGCTCTGCATGTGATTGGGTAGGGTATTCTTGACATTGGGCTCTGCATGTGATTGGGTAGGGTATTCTTGACATTGGGCTCTGCATGTGATTAGGTAGGGTATTCTTGACATTGGGCTCTGCATGTGATTGGGTAGGGTATTCTTGACATTGGGCTCTGCATGTGATTGGGTAGGGTATTCTTGACATTGGGCTCTGCATGTGATTGGGTAGGGTATTCTTGACATTGGGCTCTGCATGTGATTGGGTAGGGTATTCTTGACATTGGGCTCTGCATGTGATTGGGTAGGGTATTCTTGACATTGGGCTCTGCATGTGATTGGGTAGGGTATTCTTGACATTGGGCTCTGCATGTGATTGGGTAGGGTATTCTTGACATTGGGCTCTGCATGTGATTGGGTAGGGTATTCTTGACATTGGGCTCTGCATGTGATTGGGTAGGGTATTCTTGACATTGGGCTCTGCATGTGATTGGGTAGGGTATTCTTGACATTGGGCTCTGCATGTGATTGGGTAGGGTATTCTTGACATTGGGCTCTGCATGTGATTAGGTAGGGTATTCTTGACATTGGGCTACTGCATGTGATTGGGTAGGGTTATTCTTGACATTG
>NW_027008096.1:0-879 GCF_036934945.1 Oncorhynchus masou masou | reverse complement strand
TACCATCCGAGTAGGGGCAGTGTGGGAAGTGTTGGATGAGAGCGAGAGGAAAAGGATACAAGGTAGTGGTCGGAGACTTGGAGGAGTTGCAATGAGGTTAGTGGAAGAACAGCATCTAGTAAAGATGAGGTCGGCGTATTGCCTGCCTTGTGAGTAGGGGGAAGGTGAGAGGGTGAGGTCAAAGAGGAGAGGAGTGGAAAGAAGGAGGCAGAGAGGAATGAGTCAAAGGTAGACGTGGGGAGGTTAAAGTCGCCCAGGACTGTGAGAGGTGAGCCGTCCTCAGGAAAGGAGCTTATCAAGGCATCAAGCTCATTGATGAACTCTCCGAGGGAACCTGGAGGGCGATAAATGACAAGGATGTTAAGCTTGAAAGGGCTGGTAACTGTGACAGCATGGAATTCAAAGGAGGCGATAGACAGATGGGTAAGGGGAGAGAGAGAGAATGACCACTTGTTCAGAAAGTTAAGCTTACGTAGCAAGAATCTTATTGACTAAAATGATTGAGATGATACAGTACTGCTGGAGTAGGCTAGCTGGCAGTGGCTGCGTTGTTGACTTTGTAGGCTAGCTGGCAGTGGCTGCGTTGTTGACACTACACTAATCAAGTCGTTCCGTCGAGTGTAATAGTTTCTACAGTGCTGCTATTCGGGGGCTAGCTGGCTAGCTGGCTAGCTAGCAGTGTTGATTACGTTACGTTACGTTAAAAGAACGACAATAGCTGGCTAGCTAACCTAGAAAATCGCTCTAGACTACACAATTGTCTTAGATACAAAGACGGCTATGTAGCTAGCTAGCTACGATCAAACAAATCAAACCGTTGTACTGTAATGAAGTGAAATGAAAATGTGATACTACCTGTGGAGCGAGCGGAATGTTGAC